>NW_022095791.1:0-128864 GCF_006542625.1 Nomascus leucogenys | reverse complement strand
GTGAGAGGACGGTCTTCCCGGAGCAGGTGAAGAGCTCGGGCCCGATTCTGAAGGAGATGGTGCTCTGCAGGTACTTGCAGTCATGGCTGACCGTGGCAATGAAGTGTCTGGTGATGTACTCATAGAGCCGCCACGCGTCACCCCCTGCAACAGGCCAGGGCTAGTCAGTTGGGAGCCAGCTGGGGGCTCTGGCCGTGAGAAGCCCCCAGTACTCTCGCTTGAGCAGCAAGGTCCTGCTTACAGAGCCGCTGTGCAGGACACGCTGCAAATCCTGGGGAAGGAGGAAAGAAAACACGCAGGAAGGCCGGGCGTGGTGGCTCATGCCTGTAATCCCAGCACTCTGGGAGGCAAAGGTGGATGGATCACTTGAGGTCAAGAGTTTGAGACCAGCCTGGCCAACGTGGTAAAACCCCATCTCTACTAAAAATACAAAGAAATTAGCTGGGTGTGGTGGTGGGAGCCTGTAATCCCAGCTACTCGGGGGGCTGAGTCAGGGTGAACTGCTTGAACCTGGGAGGCAGAGGTTGCAGTGAGCTGAGATCAGGCCACTGCACTCCAGCCTGGGTGACAGAGCAAGATTCCGTCTCAAAAAAAGAAAAAAAAAGAAAATGCGGAGGAAGGGAACACAAGCCTCCGTGCCTCAGTGGTTCCTTTCTGGCTGCAGCTCCCACCACCCTGCACAACCTCCTGCCCCTGCTTCTGGCAGGACTGTTCTTCAGGCGTTGGCCTGTCCTTCCACTGTCTCGTGACATGACACCATCGCTTCAAATTCAGACTGTCCACAAGTGGCTCCTGTCTCTACCTGCACTGCTCTCCCTTCCTCATTTGCCTTCTCCTGGCACTCGGACCACTGGTACCACCTTAGGCCAGCTGGGAGGTAGGAGGTGTGCTGCCCCCTCCCCCACGCCGCCACACTCTACCTTGGTTTCATTCACGTCCCCCATGGCGTCTGTCCCCTTGCCTCCCTGCAACACCACCTGCTGCCACCTCTTCACTCCTGTCCTGGTCCCATAGCAATGGAGCTCATCTTCCAGGTGGCCCCCCATCCCCACAGCCAGGGCAGGCAGAGGCTGAAGGAGCCCCCACATTGCCAACAGGGCCTGTAACCTTCACCGTCGCAGCTCGCCCTTCCCTCCCTGGAAGCACGTCGGGTATGGGGTGACAGTGGTACCTAATTCGGCCTCTGTGGCAGACTTCATGGGGGTGATGGGGGGATGGTCGCCGGCGTCGTGGCCTTTCCTTGGGCGGTTGATACCTTCTGCTAACAACCGCTTCACCTGAGGGAGAGAAGACAGAGCAGAGTCTGCGGCTGGGCTCGCCTGCCTGCCTGGGTTTGGCTGAAGTACCAGACCTGGTCCCAAGGCCTCAGTGACACATACACATGCTGGGGCCAGCCTGGCTCCACTCACCGTATCAGCCCAGTAGGGGTGGTTGGCCTGCTGCCGCAGAGAGCCCTTCAGGTCAAAGTTCTCAGGGTAGTGGGTGGTCTCTGTCCGTGGGTAGCTGATGTAGCCTTGCGTGTAGAGCCGCTCGGCCGTCTGCATGGCGTGCTGCGGCCCCATGCCTGCGAGAGTCAGGAGGTTCTCAGAGGGCCAGGTACATGGGGATGGCCAGGTGCCTGCCCTGGTCTATGCACTCAGGCTCCCGCACTGTGGCCGGCCTCTCCTGGAGGGTGAGGGTGGCTCTGAGCAGGCACAGCTGGAGTGTAGAGCTGCTGGCCGGGTGGGCACCTATGCCACACAGTCTTGCGTGAGGCTGAATCCTGCACCCGTAAGGCTGAATCCTACACCCAGGATGGGCCTGATGGGGAACACCACTAACTCTACCCCATGGTGCATCCTCATGGGGCTCATGGCCATGGGGATGAGACATGGCCTTCAGAGCACCACTCCCCATGCATTGGCCATGGAGCTATAACCACGCCTCGGGCTGGCTGATCAGCCCCATTCTGCACCTTTGGGTGTTTCTGTCCTCACGGCACTTTGGGGCCACTGAGTGGGGCTCATCCTGCTACTCCTTGACCAGCAGAGGCTGGCACTTAGCTAGCAACCACTCCCAGCATTGCTGCCCTCTGAGGACGCTGGAGCCACCACTCAGTGTCCACTGAGAGGACACTGCCCATAGTTCCGTGCAGGGTGGCACCAATACGTAGGGGCTGACAGCTGCCGGAGACCAGCTTTCCAGCCCAACCCCCTCCTCGCTACTAAGGAGAAAAAGGCTGAGGAGACGAGGCTGAGGGGTGACATTCACACCGGTTCCCTGAAGGTGACATCTGGCTGGGGCCTCTCCCCTCATCAGGGATAGCTGCTCAGGGACTCTAACATCAGGATGTCCCCTCAGGTGGTGACCAACTTTACCACCTTTACAACCTATGGATAAGTGAATTCCTCCTGAGGCTCAGATCCCCTTGAAGCCTCGGGCACCATCCTGCAACCCTGGGCGCTCGCTGCTCCAGGCTGAACCTGCCTCCATGACTCTGCCTCAGGAAGCCTTCTGGCGACTTGAGAAAAATGTCCCTACATACCCAGAGAAGAGCTGGCCACACGCAGCATCTCCACGGTGTTCAGGGCCAGGGGCCTCTGCTTGGCCTTTTCTTTCCTGCTTGTGGCCTCCACCTGGAAGACAGGACAGTCAATGATTTGGGGAAGGAGGAAGACACCACCATAGAGGGAATCAAGATGTGTGGACGAAGGGTCTGATTTCATTCATTTGGTCTCCCTGTTTCTCCAATTCATTCTTCCTAACAGTCTAAAGACTTGATTGAATATTTATTCAGGACCAGGAAAGGAAAAAGAATGAAAATTCTTTTTTTAAAAAAAATTTTGGCTGGGCACAGTGGCTCATGCCTGTAATCCCAGTACTTTGGGAGGCTGAGGCGGGTGGATCACCTGAGGTCAGGAGTTCGAGACCAGCCTGACCAAGATGGTGAAACCCCGTCTCTACTAAAAATACAAACATGGCCGGGCGCGGTGGCTCACGCTTGTAATCCCAGCACTTTGGGAGGTCGAGGCGGGCGGATCACAAGGTCAGGAGATCGAGACCACGGTGAAACCCCGTCTCTACTAAAAATACAAAAAAAAAAATTAGCCGGGTGTGGTGGTGGGCGCCTGTAGTCCCAGGTACTCGGAGAGGCTGAGGCAGGAGAATGGCGTGAACCTGGGAGGCGGAGCTTGCAGTGAGCCGAGATTGTGCCACTGCACTCCAACCTGGGCAACAGAGCGAGACTGTCTCAAAAAAAAAACAAAAAAACAAAAAAACAACAATTAGCTGGGCATGGTGGAACGTGCCTGTAATCCAAGCTATTCGTGAGGCTGAGGCAGAATTGCTTGAACCCGGGAGGTGAAGGTTGCAGTGAGCTGAGACCACGCCATTGCAATCCAGCCTGGGTGACAGAGCAAGACTCCATCTCAAAACAAACAAACAAAAAATCAAATTTTTATTTTTTTAAGAGACAGGGTCCTGCTCTGTCGCCCAGGCTGGAGTGCAGTGGCACCATCAGAGCTTACTGTAGCCTTAAACTCCTGGGTCGAGCGATCTTCCTGCCTCAGCCACCTGAGTAGCTGAAACCACAGGCACACATCATCACGTCCGACCAATTTTTTTTTTTCAATTTCTTGTACAGACAGGGTCTTGCTATGTTGTCCAGGCTAGTCTTAAATAAACTCCTGGCCTCAAGTAACCCTCTCGCCTCAGCTTCTCAAAGTGCTAGGATTACAGGCACGTGCCACCATGCCCGGCTATTTTTTAAATTTTTTTTTTTTTTAGAGACAGGGTCTCCCCGTGTTGTCCAGGCTGGTC
Source organism: Nomascus leucogenys (assembly GCF_006542625.1). Classification (NCBI taxonomy): domain Eukaryota; kingdom Metazoa; phylum Chordata; class Mammalia; order Primates; family Hylobatidae; genus Nomascus; species Nomascus leucogenys. Next base: position 125,066 of record NW_022095791.1, on the reverse strand, counting down.
TCAAACTCCTGGCCTCAAGTGATTGAATATTCTTTTCTGGAGAATTTTCTAGGGAAAGAGAAAACCTGGAAGATTGAGGAGGAGTCAGAAGGGCTGCAGATGGAAATCCTACAGAAGCCAGCATCAGCCAAGCTACAGGGATGGCAAGTGGGGCCCGTCCCAGGGGAAGTGCCCCTCCTTGCTGTGGGGAGGGCTGCTGCCTGTACCTGCTGGTATTGCTACCTCTTCTGATTTTTCAAGAGAAGCTGGAAGGCAGAATTTTAGTATGAAATCTCATAATTTTTAAGTGCTGGTAGCTATACTGGAATTTATGTAAATACCATACAGGTTAGTGGAGTGCATCCGTGAGCTGTGCTTGTTTGGGGTCCCACCACTCTCTACCTCTGCTGAACACTTGTTGGAAGAGACAACTCTTTGTTTTGCCTGTGGCAAAAACAATCCAAACAACTCAACCCCGGGCCCTTGCCGTTGCCAATCCCACGTAGGCTGGTCAGGGCAGTGCCTTCTGCATTCCAGATCGACAGATGTGGGTGCTAACACAGAGGCCAGTTGTTATGTGAAGCTGGGCTCCCCGGCGTGAGGCCTGGAGGTGGCAACAGTGTCTCTGCAGGAATGTGATCAATGCTGACAGCCTGGAACAGCTTTAGAAGTCTCAGATGCCTGAGACGATGGCATGGCGGGCAACAGGGCACTCAAGGAAGGCCAGAGAAGGACAAGGAGAAGGCGGCTAAGGTCGCCAGGCTGTGTCTCGATGGATCTCGTAGCTGTCACGCCTGTAGCATGTTTACTTCAATAGCCACAGATGTGTCCCAAGCCTGTGCAGCCACGTCACCTCACCCTTTTCCTAACAGCCAAGGAGAATGTCCTTTCAATTCATAGAAGCCCTGAGTAAGAAACATAATCCCATAAAAGCACACAAGCTGACTGAAATTGGAATCCCAAGCCTCTCCCCTGCCAGCTGTAGCCTTGGGCAAGTTCATCTATGTGCACCAAGGTCCCTCTACAGTTGTTAGCTTGAATCTCTGTGTGAAATGGAGTCCTGCCACACGGAGGTAACGCCTAGCAGGTCACGCAGAAAGGGGAGAGTGGAAGGGGTCCAAGGTCACAGGTGTGGACAGTGCCTGGTATGTAGCGGGCATGCAATACACTATGGCTATTGCATTGGGCAGAAATATCTTAGGAGTATATGGGGGAGTAACCATTCGGCTTTCCAAAAAGATGTCTGTGTTTCAGAAAGGGGGAGAAAGACACGGCCTAGGATCACAGGCTGTTCCTCCAGTGGGAGGCATCCAAGGGCCACCCTCACCCAAGGCAACTGTGATAGGTGTCGGTGGAGCAGGCACACCTGGGCTTCCTTCTCCAGCTTTGTCATGTTTAAAAACATCTGTGCGATCTCCCGGTCGAACACTCTTACTCGGTCCCAGTCCAAAAGGAGAGATCTGTCTTTGTCAGTGTTAACCTGCGGGAAAATGGATAAAAGATGAACGCACAAGAAAAAGTCTCCAGGTGAGCCCAACGCCAGGAAGAACCAGGACAGATGAAGCTGGTCCTTGTCTGGAAGCAAAACAGCCCTGGCTTTAATGGCTCACAGCTGTACCTGTTCAGGCGGGCAGATACGCAAGCTGACATCTGGCCCTCTCCACCCCATGCCCCGAAACCAGGCAGCCAGTCTCAGGAAGGTGGTCCGAAGCTGAGGTTGATGTGTCCTTAAGAAGCACCTGAGCCCCTACTTCTCACGTCACCCCTGCCTATCCCCAGTGCCTGGCCAGTGGTAGGTATGGCCACCACTGGGGTCCCAAGCCCCGTGTCAGCCAGAGCAGCTCCAAGACAGGGTCTCACTGTGTTGCTAGGCTGGAGTGCAGTGGCATGATCGTAGCTCACTGTAGCCTTGGACTCCTGACCTCAAGCAATCCTCTTGCCTCAGCCTCCCAGGCTGTTGGGATTACAGACATCAGTGACTGTGCCTAGCTGTATTGTCTTACAGTGAGCTTCTTTGGAGGCTTTTATTTGAAGAAAGGGTTCTAGGAATTTTTAGAAGGTTGAAAGCTAATGGCCTCAGTCCAGTGCTTGGACTTGAACACCGCAGCCACTGATCCTGTGGGGTGACCTCACCCTGCAATGCCAGAGCTGAACCCATTCCCAGTTATCCAGACTCAGCATATACAGGCCCAGTCTCTTCCCATTGCCCCCATGAAGGCTGGAGTCCCTCAGCCCTGGGCACCACAGACCACTTCCGGGTATAGTGGTATAGCTGTCCACACTTCTGTCCTCAGCCTGGGGCCTGCTGGCTGATGATGCAAGACTCTCAGAATTCATGCCCCAAACCCAGAAAGCCCCAGCATGAATAGGAACCTTGGCCTGCAGCACCCAGTAGGTCTCTGGTTTGAAAGACTGGATTTTATCATGTCTCTCCACGCAGAATCCCAGGGTTGGAGTCTGACACGGCCCAAAGGAGATGAGAGAGCTGTCTAAATCACCATATTTCCCCTGGAAATATTTAGTCTGAAACCTGGAGGGAGTGGAGAGAAAGATATTTTGGTCACTGATTCACTCAAGACACTATTATGGCCACCCATGTGAGTACAGCCCAAGGCCAGGGGTGGTGCATAAGGGAGGTCACACAAGGTGGTGTCCCCGCTTAGAAGCCAGTGGGAGCAGAGTGGGCATAGCCTTAGGGAGGATTCATGTGTGTACATGGGTGACAGAGCCGGTGAGAGAGTAGATGGAGGTTTCTACTGCCTCAGGCCAGGGAGCCTTCTATTCTATTGCATCTACTGCATACTCTCCTTAGGACCCCCAGAGCACAGACAAACACACTTTATCAAGCAGGGCATATGTGACCTCTGCCAGCTAAATAAACAGTTTTCTTTAGGTCTTTTTTGTTTTTGTAGAGACAGGGTCTTGCTGTGTTGCCCAGCAGGAGTGCATTAATGGGGATTCACAGATCATTGCAGCCTTGAACTCCTGGGCTTAAGTGATCCTCTCACCTCAGCCTCCCAAGTAACTGGGACTACAGGCTCACACCACCCAGCTAATTAAAATGTTTGGACAGGCACAGTGGCTCATAACTGTAATCCCAGCATTTTGGGAAGCTGAGGCGGGCAGATCACCTGAGGTCAGGAATTCGAGACCAGCCTGGCCAACATGGTGAAACCCCGTCTCTACTAAAAATATAAAAATCAGCCGGGAGTGGTGGCAGGAGCCTGTAATCCCAGCTAGTTGGGAGGCTGAGGCATGAGAATCACTTGAACCCAGGAGGCAGAGGTCACAGTGAGCCGAGATTATGCCACTGCACTCCAGCCTGGGTGACAGAGTGAGACTCTGTCTCAAAAAACAAACAAATAAATAAATAAATTTTTGTTTAGCCTGGGCACAGTGGCTCACATCTGTAATCCCAGCACTTTGGGAGGCCGAGGTGGGCAGATTGTTTGAGCTCAGGAGTTTGAGACCAGTCTGGCCAATAGAGTGAAACCCTGTCTCTACAAAATACACAAAAATTAGCCAGGCATAGTGGTGCACACCTGTAGCACCTGTAGTAGAAGGCTCAGGTAGGAGGATCTCTTGAGCCTGGGAGGCAGAGGTTGCAGTGAGCTGAGATTGTACCACTGCATTCCAGCCTAGGCAACAGAGCAAGACTCTATCTAAAAAAAATATATATATATTTTTTGTAGAGATGGGGTCTTGTTATGCTGCCCAGTCTCAAACTGCCAACCTCAAGCAATCCTCCCATCCTGGTCTCCCAAAGTGCAGGGATTACAGGTGTGAGCCACTGTGCCTGGCCTTCTTCAGAGTTGGTGAAATCCCTTGTTGCTCATCCTGGCTCGAGGAGGCCTAGGGGCCCCCGAGGGGGACCAGTAGAAGCAGGTCTCTGGCTGAGGGAGAGTGAGGGTGTGCCCAGGACTCCGCGGGTGTGGCCAGCACCTGGTGAATGCACAGCCGATTCGCAGGTCCAGCTCCTGGCGAGCATCCACTGAGAGCGCCTCGTTGTGGTCGGGCTCGCCCAGGCAGGCCATGGCATTACAGATGTCTGTGTCCGTGATGGAGCTAAACCTGGCCCGGAACACGGTCTTCTCGCCACAATGGGCCTTGTTCATGACGGGCAGAACAGCATCAAGAACCTGGGGGTGGGGAGTGGCCCGCTGTAACCCACCTCCCAGATTGCTGCCACAGCTCCCCACCCCACTGTGAAGCCTGGCTTCTTCCAGGAAAGAACACGTGGCTCAGCCCTCTCTCCTGCCCCTGCCAGACCCTCCTCTATCCCCCTGGCTTTCCAGAAGTCCTGGGCACTCCACAACACCCCACCACATGGCTTCCTTTACTCCCATCTAGAAACACATTCGAACACTCCCTTCTTACTCCCGCCCTCTCTCTTCTAATCCTCTGCTTTCATCCCCACCAAATCAGGAAATGCTACTGCCAAGTACACGAGGGACCTCTTAGTCCCCAAACCCATTCCACGTGACCCGATTCCCTGCCTTCTAGGAGGGAGAGTTTGGAGGGGTGGGTGGAAATTTTAAGAGGCTGAAGAAAAGACAGGGAAGGAAAAAAGAACGAAGGGGAAAGGAAATGGGCAAGAGCAGGAAGGCCATGGGTGGTCCCAGCTTGTGGTGGGGGCAGCTCGGGCTAAAGCACAGCAGGGGTCCTAGAGCCGAGACTCACTAGGAAGGCCGTGCAGTGGGACTAGGGTCGCCGCCGGAGCCTGGCCACGCAGCTTCCTTACTGGGAATAAGTGGCTTCATTTCTGAAGGGAGAAAGCCCCATGAGCTGCCCCCATTCTCCACTCCCAGATGCAAAGGCCCCCAGGGAGGAGCCGCCCTGCAGGGGAGGAGAGGGTATCTGGGAAGAGACAGAGTGTGATCACATTTGCTGAGGGTGCTGTACTGCAACTCCAGGTGCCTGAGCTCTCTGTCTCACTGACCAGCTCTTGAGCCACGGGTGAGAGCTGGGGGTACAGGAGCACAGGGGCGACCCATAGGGAACAACAGTCTGAAGGGCACCAAGTGAGATCAACAGTCATGGCCACTGTGAGGGCACCATGGCCAGGGCAAGCATGGGGCATGGGGTGTGCACAGGGAGCTGCCACCTGCTTCTCTGCAGGGCTCCCAGGGTTGGCTGGAGGCAGGAGGCATCCTGGGTGGGGCAGATGAGCAGAGCGAGACCTGCAAAAGGACCTCAGTGCTGAGGTCGGGAATCAACCAGCATCAACCCAAGGTCCCTGAGAAGTCACGCTGGGCACAAGATGCTGAACACCAAGCTGCCCCAAGACAGTCCCATTCTGAAACCTGCATCCACCCAGACAATTTGGCCCCTCCTATGTTCACTCATACCGTGAGGCCTCAGCAAGCAGATGAACAACTGACCACCTTCAATAGAGCCTATGCAGTTAAAAGTATCTATGGAGTTTCAAAATAAAGAGAGGGGAGAGGTGTTTTTAAACCAGTACAGTTTACTCCCTCCTTTGGCCCCAGGAATGATGTGACTGCTGGTGTCAGTTTGGGGCTGGCGTCAGAAAGGCCAAAAGTGAGGACCAAAGTGAGTCTCATACTCACCTCAAAGCAGATGTTCTCCCCCTCCTTGTCGCAGTCCAGCCACAGCACGATGTAGTCGCAGCCTCTGCCCTCCACCTGCCACACAGCACAGGTTCACACACACCTGCTGCAGACCCGGTCCGTGCCACCCGCCCCCAGTGCTCCCATCCAGGACAGGGCTTGGTCCCAGGCCCTGAACCTCAGTTAGGAGGACTGGTACCTGGGCTGGGTAAGGAGCTGGCTGTGTTGAGGCTGGCTCAGCCAACAGAAAAGAATTGAGTTTATAATTGATGTTTTTTGGACCAGAAAAAAAAAGTATAAATGCAACATGATCTTAAACCCCAAAACTGCCTAGAAAAAGGGTTAAAATGAAATAACCCTAAATGATAACAGCAGTTGTCTTGGGTAATAAGATTATGAATAATTTTTTTGTCTTTCTACTTATCTGCACTTTCTAATTTTCCATAATCTGTATGCATTTGTTTTAAAATTAAGGAGAAAAAACCCCCAACCAAACAAGCTATTTTAAAAGCAGAAGGCCTGCTCTCCAGGACTGAGGGTTGGCAATGGCAACTGCCTTGTGTGTGTTGGGGGTGCCTGCAGGTGCCATGTGGGCCAGCAGGGGGCACTCACAGAAAGAGCTAGCAAAGGCCCCCCTGTCCAAGGGGGATTAGGACTCAAGCAAGGGTGAGCAAGGACATTGCAGCTGTGGAGGGTGGGGAGCCCTGGTGTGCTCATGCCCAGGCCAGCCCCACGCACCTGCAGGAACTTCACCATGTTCAGCTTGGGGTTAGCTTCTTTCTTCTCCGTGGGAGCTTGGCTGAACAGTTCTGCGGGGTCCACTTTGTCCCATTTGTTGTATTTTCCTACAAACCAGTCACAGTGACATTGAGTCACACCTCACAGTTCACAGGGGGCTTGGCCTCCAAGACCGTCATAACCCCAGGAGGATGTTGGTTTCACCCACAAATGAGGAGGGGAAAGCTTGGAGAACAATTTGCCCAGGGTCATCCTGATGATCAGAGGCAGAGCCAGGATGTGGGTTCAGGCCTTTGGTAACCCCCTCCCATCCAGCCTCCTTTCTGCTCGGCTGCTGGGCTGACCCACCACACCCCGGCCAACCACAGGAGCCAAGCAAGCTCTTGGGGGGCTGCCGCTCTGGCCTCACTTCTGGGACTTTCCCTGTGGCTGGGAGCACCATTCCTGGGCTGGCTCTCTTTGCCTGAGCACTGGACCCCACAATGGTGCCTTCATTCACACTTCCAACCTGAGTTTCTGGAACTCCGTCCTTCCACCCGTCACTCTGTGGGGGCACACATGTGCGCAGTCATTCCCGTTAAAGGACCCATCTTTTTGAGCCTCATGCCCAGCACAATCACCTACTCACTACAGAGACCTGGTTCTTGCATGCTCAGCTGTCTGGCTTTCTTTTAGGCCCCACTTCTTTTTTTTCTGAGACAGGGGTCTCGCTCTATCACCCAGGATGAAGTACAGTGATATGATCATGGCTAACTGCAGTCTCGACCTCCCAGCCTCAATCCATCTTCCCATCTCAGCCTCCCAAGACTACAGGTGTGCACCACCATGCTGGCTGATTTAAAAAGAATTTTTTTTTTTTTTTTTGTAGAGACGGGTCTCACTATGTTGTCCAGACCGGTCTTGAACTCCTGGGCTCAAGCGATCCTCCCTAGGCCCCATTTCTTGCATCCTGGGAGGATGGGGTCAGACAGAGCCGAATTCAAATCCCGGCTCCCCACCTGCCAGTTGGAGATAAAACTTGGGGTCCAAATGCTCAGCCACACAACTCAGTCACCATCATTGTCATCGCTGTCATCAATGAGCAGCAAGAACAAGGGCTGAGGCTTTGTTGCATGCCGGGCCCTGTGCTGAGGCTTTGCTGTGTGCCGGGCCCTGTGCTGAGTGCTCTGCCCTTACTGTCACACTGAATCCTTAGTTTTGGGAAGCAGATGGCATTGCTGTGAGACCCATTTCACTATGAGAAGTGTAAACTCAGAGGCCGTCATTGCCCTCGTCTCCAGCCAGTGAGCCGGCAGAGCAGGGGGAAAAGCCTGGATCAGACTCTTGCCAACCACATGGCCCCATACCTATACCCAGCAGGTCACTAATACCAGCGCTTCCAAGGTAATTGATAACAGTAACAATATAGGAATGACAATGACAGACACCAAATGACCGACAGATGACGGTCAACTCGGCAACAGCAGCAGCCTTCTCTTAAATGCCTGCATAGGTCAAGCCCTTCCTAAGATAGATGCTGCCACTTTGTCTACATAGGAAGGCGCACAGGGAATGCAGTGACTAGGGGGTGCCGCTATGATGGGGACCCAGGGCTGAGTTCCAGAGCCTGGGTTCTGGGCACTGCACCCAGGGACCCTCTAATCACTACTTCATGATCTACTGGCCTTATGACTCATGGAGTTGGGACAAACTTCCCTGCCTAGAGGCATCTCCTGGCTTCAACTGGACCCTGGCCAGTGCCATGCAGAACTCCCTTCAGTAGGTTGGAGGGTAGAGAGGTTTACCCAGGAAATCCAGGGTCATCACGTGACCACAGACAGACGTCATCTTGAAGCGCACTGGCTGGCCAGCAAAGGTCCCAGTGTACTCGTGGACTGAGCAGGCCCCGTTCAGCCCTTTGTGTGAGGACAGACTCCCTGGGGATGAGGAAGCACAAAGTGACTGGCTGCTTCAGCTGAGCTGAAGACACTGTGGAGACCCCAGCCCAGATGCCACCTCCCAGAGGCCAGACTCCTCCTTCCCCAGAGTGGTGAGTGACGGCATTCTGCAGACTGCTGCGGAGTTGGCACTGAGAGATGGGACGGCTCAGGGAAAAAAGCATCTGCCAACAACTAGCACAGAGCACTCTGGATGCAGAGCCAGCTCGGATCAGAGCAGGGTGGCTTTTCTTTATTTTTTTTTTTTTTTTTTCTTCATTGAATTTTATTTTAAATAGACTCAGATTACTCTAGGTTACAGGACCTTCTAATTATTGAATTCTCACCCTCTCCACTGCCCATACTCAGCTGTACTTTCTCAGCTTCTGGGCACCAGGTACCACTTTTGGGGCCCCCTGTCCCGAGGACCATGCCTTCTCAGCTGAACGAGGGTCTCTTCCCCTCTCAACTGCTGGACCAAGGGGAGGCCAGGTAGGTGCCTGTCATTTCTGGGTACCCAGCATCTAAAACTCTTCCTATTTGGAGGGAGTTCAAAGATGGGGGGAAACAGTACCCTACCAACCACCCCAGTGGCCAGGGTTGGGGGTGAGTGGCAGACATTCCCTCTCTAGCTCCCTGGTGTCTCAGTAGTGTCTGTGGCCATAGCTCAGTCCACTGGCTAGTCTGGAGTGACGTGAGGTCCACAGGACAGTGGGAGTATCCAGGGGTGACAATGCCTGGGGCATAGCCTCATCAGACCTTGACTGGGGTGTGGTCCTGGCTGTGTCTCCTTCCTTCCAGGGCTGGTTTCTGCTACTTGTACCTAACAGCCCCATCAGGCCCAGCATATGGATAATGACTGTCCTTCCATTTCATTGTAAGCTGTGCCTTGTGCCTTCTGGGAACCCCAGCTTTGGCACATTGCCAGGAGTGGAAGCAAATGCACCCCACTGTGACTTACTGAGATGCTTCATTACCACCTGCTGACCTGAACCAAATCTACCCCAGCCAGGGTGGAATCACATTAGGAAAAAATGTCCTGTAACACATAAACGACTGTGCTTACAGACCAAAGCAGGGCTGGTCTCTCCTACCTCTAGAGAGGATTTTGGCAATTGACTGTGCCAAGGACGGCTTTTCAGCAACCATGAGCACAGTCTTCATCTTGTCTCGGTCCTTCACACTCCAGTTTCGGGGCACTGGCAGTGAAAAAGTTTAGACTCCACTCTTCCGCAGCACAGCACTATTACCAATGCTGACTCCTAAAGAGAAGAAGGGACAATCAGGATAGCAATGCTGTCAACAGAACCTATACCACTACAAGGAAACTCACTTTAACAAAGAAAAAACAAGACCAACCTGAGGCAAGAAGAAGAAAAATCACGGAATTAGGGAAACTTGAAGACATCTGAGATTAAACAAACAAACAAACAAAAAAACTACCAGGTCAGCTGAAGTGGCTGAGATGATCCTGGGAATGTGGCTCCATTTGGGGGAAGGTGAAGTGGCCCCAATGATCTCAGGTCAATTTTATTCCTAAATCCATGCTAGGAAGATGCTGGGGCCTGGGGATCTGGAGTGATGGTCAGGCCAGGTGGATGCCTGGCCCTCCTCTCTGGACTGGCTCTTCCACCTACAGGTGGACTCACCTGGAGAGAGGAAACATCGTGGCCGAGAGCAGCACCTCCCCCTCAGCTAAGCACTTGGATGCCCCAGGACATTTTACAAAATGCAGATGCCCAGGCTGGGCTCCCCAAGTCCTTCTGATCCATGATGGGCCTGAGACCCTCTGGCTAGTCGGTCCAGCCCCAAGCAGACATCAGGGCTCTGTCACATCTATCTCCCACCTATTCCACTCCACCTTTTGCTTTGCAGGCCATGCTCTGGCCAAATTAAATCAAATATCGTCATTTAAGCAAACACACACTTGAAGCCTCTGTGCCTGTGCTCCCCTGCCTGAGAGAAAGCTCCGCTAGGCCTGGAGGATGCAGCCTCATGGCCCACAGGCCCAGCTCAAGTCTCCTAACACCACCAGCAGGATAAGTCAGCCCTCCTGTGCCCACAGCTCTTGGGCTAAGTCTCCATTCCAACCCACTCACATCATGCCATCATCAGTGACTACCTCACCCCCAAAATAGGACACGATGGGCTTTGTGTCTGAATCACTGTTGGTCTTTGCAACAGCTTTCTGTGCCTGACACATGACATTCAATACCTGCTAGCCAAGTAAAAGAAAACCACGTGAACCCTTTTTGTTTTTTCAATCATTATAAATGTAGCACTGATGTGTATAAACATAGTGCTGTATTAAAAAAAAAAAAAAGACTTGTATTGAGACAACTGGAAAAACTTGCTGGGAAAAAAAATAAAGTTAGACTCCTGCTTCCTAACTCCCACTAAAACCGATTCCAGATCTAGCAAAGGTTTGAGTAGAAACAATGCAACCAGAAAAATATTAGGAAAAACATGTGCTTTTAAAATAAATCTCACGAGCCGGGTGTGGTAGCACATGCTTATAGTGTCAGCCACTCAGGAGGCTGAGGCAAGAGGATCGCTTGCTTGAGGCCAGGAGTTCAAGGCTGTTGTGTGCCATGACTGCACCTGTGGATAGAACAGCCACTTCACTCCAGCCTAGGTGACAGCAAGACCCTGTCTCAAAAAAAAAAAAAAAAAAAAGCAAAATAAAATAATCTCAGTATGAAGAAAAACTACCACCTAGATAGGCACGGTAGCTCATGCCTATAATCCCAGCACTTTGGGAGGCCGAGGTGGGCAGACCACTTGGGGTCAGGAGTTCAAGACCAGCCTGGCCAACATGGCAAAACCCGGTCTCTAATAAAAATACAAAAATTAGCTGGGTGTGGTGGTGGGTGCCTATAATCCCAGCTACTTGGGAGGCTGAGGCATCAGAATTGCTTGAACTCAGGAAGTGGAGGTTGCAGTGAGCAGAGATCATGCCATTGCACTCCAGCCTGTACAATAGAGCGAGACTCCATCTCAAAACAGAAAAGAGAAGAAAAGAAAAACAACCACGTAAGTACCTTTGTGGTATCATATCATGTCCAACAACACTCACAGAAGAAACTCAGAACTACAATGAGCTTGTGCTTATCACATAGGGAGAGACTCAAAAGTCATTGCACACACAGCAGACGAGGGCGTGGGGAAGTTAAATGGGAACAACCTCTATGTGCAGCAATTCAGGGAGCCCTCTCAAAGTCCGAGTGCACATCCCAGCAATTCCACTCCTTGGGATGAACTTAATAGTCTAGTTATTTATTGAGCACCTACTGCATGCTTGGCCTAGTCCAGGATGCAGGGAATACAGCACAAAGCAACACCAGGTCCTGCCTTCCTGGAACTCATGCTGTAGTATGGGAGCGGGCAAGGGACAGGGCAGGGCTGGGTGACACCTGGGAGAAGAGTCCAGGCAGAAGGAGCAGGGAAGGTGAGGTCCTTGGGGAGGATATGGCTGGGCAGGGGGGCTCACGGGGCTGAGGGAGGGAGCAGGGGTGTAGAATATGGGTCTGCTCTAGGGGTGCTGGGAGGCAGCAGAGGGTTTGCATAGGTGTGGGATAATCTGACTTTAAGTGTTAAAGGGACCTCTCTGGCTGCCACATAGAAGAGGATGACTGGGCCCTGGGTAGCAATGGTGGAGGCTGCGAGGGAAGTCAGAGGACTTGGAGGGGAGGGGAAGGTGAGTCAAGAATGACCTGAGGCAGGGGCTGGGCATGGGCCCACACCTATAATCCTAGTGCTTTGGGAGGCCAAGGCAAGAGGACCACTTGAGGCCAGGAGTTTGAGAAGAGCCTGATTAACACAGTGAGACCCCGTCTTTACAAAAAAGCAAAAGGAACAACCCATGGCTTTGGCTTAGGCATGACAAGAAGGGACTGGCAGTCTGAAGTGGGACTTCAGGTGTGTTAAATGTGACCTGCCCATTGGACAGCCTGGGTGGCCTGGAGGAGGTGGCAGCAATGTGGAAGGAGCCCACGCTGGGGGTCAGGAGATGAGGAGCTAGCAGGGTGAGTCAGGAGGGGTAGGGTCCTGAAAGCCACAGGAAAGAGCACTTCAGGGCAGTCATCACCATGTGGAGGACACTGACAGGCCAGGTGAGATGGCAGCTGAGACCTGACCATAGGGTCTGGCAAACAGAGCCCTGGGTAACTCTGATGGGGCCATCTGGTGAGTGACAGGTGAAAGCTGCATGGGGTGAGCTCAACAAAACCTGGGAGATGGGAGAAGGCTGGTGCGCTGTCCCCTCTTGTTTTAGGATGGTGGCTGTGCCAGCATGTTCTCTGCTGATGGGACTGCTCCAGCGAGACGGAAAAGAGAAGCTGCGTGCTGGAGGGGAAGGAACTGCTGCAGTGATGGCCTTGGGAGGGTGAGGGGCAAGAGAAGCAGCTGGTCAGCATCCAGGCGGTGCAGAGCTGCCACAAGGCTGTACTTCTCTTGGTGGAAGGGGAGGCATGGTATGGCTGTCCACTGAGGAAGGACAGGTGGTGATGCTGCGGGCAGGCCCACAGCAGAGGAAGCACTGGATTTAGTTAGATGGGAGAGTCCAGGTGAGTAGAAGGGAGAGGGAGTGGGTCAGGGTTCGAGGGGAGAGATTACAAGGACAGAACCTGACTCTGAGTTGGGTGAAGAGGGAGGTGAGGGTTGGGGAGGGTCCACAGAGGGTGTGCTCTGTGGGGTCCAGGAAGTGAGGCACTAGAGCAGGAAGTGGGAGTCAAAGAAGCAACTCCCAGGGGGTGGGAGGCTCAAACAGGAATTACGGAAGGGCCTGGGTGGTAGCACACTGACCCAGGGAGGGTAAGGGCTGTGAGACAGGTAGAGAGTGAAGTCACCTGGGGAGACTCACAGGAGTCAGTGGTGGGCCCTGGCAAGACTGTCCATGTGGACTCTGAGTCCCCAGGAGGCAGGACAGGGCAGCGCTGGAGTGGCCTCAGGCTGGGCATAGTGGTGCCTGTGATGAACCACATCACTGGGGAGTTCTCTGCAGCATTATCAATCATGATAAAAGGTTAGAAACAAGCTGGTGTCTGTTAACAGGGAGATGGTTAAATAAAAGCATGGCATTCTCTGGCCGGGCATGGTGGCTCACGCCTGTAATCCCAGCACTTTGGGAGGCCAAGGTGGGCGGATCACGAGGTCAGGAGATCAAGACCATCCTGACTAACACGGTGAAACCCCGTCTCTACTACAAATACAAAAAATTAGCCAGGTGTGGTGGCGGGCGCCTGTAGTCCCAGCTGCTTGGGAGGCTGAGGCAGGAGAATGGCGTGAACCTGGGAGGCAGAGCTTGCAGTGAGCCGAGATTGCGCCACTGCACTCCAGCCTGGGCAACAGAGCCAGACTCCGTCTCAAAAAAAAAAAAAAAAAAAAAAAAGCATGGCATTCTCTACAGTAGAGCACCTGGCAGCATTAGAAAGGGAAGCATCTGCTTGGTACATACTAACGTGGATCGGATCACTGAAATAAATCATGCTAAGAAAGCTGGGCACGTAACGGTGTGTAGAGAGCGCTGTCATTTGTGATCACACATATGTGTGCACACATGTGCACTTGATTATGAAGAGGCGCTATGTCTGGATAGAACGCAAAACAAACAGTCCAAGCAGTCACCTGGAGTGGGTGTTAGGGCCTGGAGGTCAGGGCTGGGGGGGCCTCCTCACCACATTCCCTTTTGCACCTTTTACATTTAGCACCTGGACATAGGTGACTGAGGGACAAGAACTAAGACAAGGGACTTTGCAATAAAACCAGAAAAATAAAGGAGGGTTGTAAAGGGCATTGTTCAGAAAGGATGCCAAAGGAACCCCTTCACTAAAGGGGCTTCTGCCGCTCATCATGCTGTGCCGGGGAAGAGGTCCAAGGTTGGCCTTGGGCTGTCAACCTTGTTCCCCACTTAAGAGATCACAGGACCACAGTGAAATCAGCAATCTTGACCAGAAAGCTGCCCCAAATAAAATGACAATTTGCTTTTTTCCTCAAAATAAGTAAGTGGATGTTCCCCTTAAATATACCACCATCCCACAGTGAAAGAGCCGAGGCCTTGTGGAATGATGGCACTGTCTGCAGATGAGCTCTCTGGCTCATGACAGCTCCAGCTGCATCTCCCAAGGCTCTGCTGCGCACCCACCTTTCCTCCCCGTGTGCCAGCAGGTTTCGGCCTAGGCCACTTTTCCCCCTTAGTCTACTTGCTCTGACCCCTGCCCCTCCCCTCCTGAAGACTGCATCTGGCATCAGCAGTCTGTCTCTCTTACAACTGTCAGGTTCATTGCCACATTTCTGGCACCCAGCATGCACTAAATGCCTGCTGAGGGAATGAATGAACAACCAAGGTGATTGCTCTCCGTTCTGGGGAAGTTTTGATTCTACCAAAATCAGAGGCCCAGAAGTGAGGTTTAAAAGAGATCTAGCGACTCCCCTTCTCTCACCCTGGGAAGCCAGAGGCCAAAAGGGAAAACTTGCAGCAGAGGGGGGATTGTTCTGTGAGGGTCTAAGTTTCCCATCTCTTCCAAAGTAGGAAGTTTTGTCCTAAAATGTTTCCTCAGATTTTCTCATGTCTATGCCACAGAGTAGTCAGCAATTATGTATGACATAATGAGGACACACCAGGGACCAGGCAGTCCTGCCAGAATCCTAGGCAGGGATGCTAATGGGTGCTGCCATTTTATTGGCCTAGACTGGGACTGTGGGGTCAGAGAGACCAGAGCTCCAGTGGCTGGACTTTGTTCTAGAACCCGTGCCCCAAGCCTGATCCTGCCCTGCCTCTGTGAGCACTCTGATGGAACAGCAGCCTGGCTTTGCTTCCTTGTAGCACTCACCACTACACTTGGTACAGCCTCCATCTACTTATTCAGCTCTTGTCTTACAGCTCCTAGAAAGTAAGTAAGCAGCAGGAGAACACGGGTTTTGTTTTGTGCATTCTCATGGTAAATAGACAATGAGGAAATACTTTGGGAGGCTGAGGCAGGTGGATCACCCGAGATCAGCAGTTCAAGACCAGCCTGGCCAACATGGTGAAGCCTGGTCTCTACTAAAAATACAAAAATTAGCTGGGCGTGGTGGCGCGTGCCTGTAATCCCAGCTACTCAGGAGGCTGAGGCAGGAGAATCACTTGAACCCAGGGGGCGGAGGTTGCAGTGAACCGAGATTGCGCCACTGCACTCCAGCCTGGGTGACAGAGTGAGACTCTGTCTGCAACAAAACAAACAAAAAAAGAAACAAGCAGATGTGGCTTGGGAGTAGACCTAGCGGTGGTCTGAATAGCATTAAAATTCCTAGGATTTACCACCTCAGTAACTACCAAATGCTTCTAGACTCAGGAAAAGAGGGAAACAAACAACCATTTCTTAAGCTCCTCCTTTGTAGTAGGCACACCATAGCTATCAACACTATTCAAGCTTGCCAACAACCCCTTAAGGCAGGCGTTGTAATTTTTTAAAACCGTGAGTAAATGGAGGTTCAGAACAATTCACACTAGTGTCAGGTGACCTTGGCAAAGGAATCCCAGGACTGGCTAGCCATCAAGCCCAAGTTAGGCTGGCCTCTCAGGTCTTGTTTCGAAAGGTGAGAAGATAAAAAGGCAAGACTAGGAACATC
The DNA here is from genome assembly GCF_006542625.1 of Nomascus leucogenys. Taxonomy (NCBI): domain Eukaryota; kingdom Metazoa; phylum Chordata; class Mammalia; order Primates; family Hylobatidae; genus Nomascus; species Nomascus leucogenys. Next base: position 109,255 of record NW_022095791.1, on the reverse strand, counting down.
TTACCTTTCACTTCTGCGAGAAATTATTGCCCCTGGATTCCAGCTAATTTGTTCACAAAAGTACCCTACTTCATTTACAGATAACAGGTCAGAGAACCTGGGTGCCCTCAAAACCCAGCCAGGGCCTAGGGGGCCGCGAGTGGAAGCTGCCTGGGTGTGTACCGCACCTATCTGGGTCCCGGCGGCTGAACAGCTTCCCTGAGCCTCAGTTTCCCTGCCTGTGAGACTGGGACAGCAGACCTCACCTTAAAGAACTGTAGGAGGGTTCGAAGAAGAAAAGTATTAACCACAGCGCCTGCTCCCTGCAGGCACAGGGCGGGCCCATCTCCACCTCCCTGAACCCCCACAGCAAGCCCCGCGAGAGAGGATCACCCCTGCCAGGGAAGAGGCAACAAGAATGCAGAGCCCGGCCCGGGCCCTCTCCCGAGCTCGCGGGTCCTCCGCCGGCCAACGTTCAGGAAACAAGCCAGAAAAATGCCCGCGCTTCCCGCCTTTCTGAACCGCCCGGCGAGGGGCCCGCAGCCTGCCGCTCACCAGCAGCCGCACCGCGGATCAAGCTCCGGTCCTTGTTCCCGGGACGGCCACCGGCAACCCCTATTTCCGGGTCCAGCCGCTTCTGGCGTCCCCGCGTCCGGTGTGCCAGCGTCTGCCCTCCGGCTCCGGCGGGTGGGCATTCTTAGGTTCCGTGGCTCGCGGATTTCGGGCGCACCCCAGGGAGTGGCACTTGCACGCCGCGGACCGCAGGGATCCGCAGGCCCTGCACCCAGATTCTTCCACGCCACGGAGAGACAATCATGACAATTATCATTACAATGATTATGAAAACTGGCATGAAAACATCTATGCTGTTAATAATTAAAATAATAAAAATGTACCGATGTGTGTATAGCAGGCTTCTTTCTTTCTTTTTTTTTTTTTTTTTTTTTTTTTTTTTGAGACGGAGTCTCGCTGTCTCGTCTCCCAGGCTGGAGTGCAGTGGCGCGATCTCTGCTCACTGCAGGCTCCGCCCCACGGGTTCACGCCATTCTCCTGCCTCAGCCTCCCGAGCAGCTGGGACTACAGGCACCCGCCACCACGCCCGGCTAATTTTTTGTATTTTTAGTAGAGACGGGGTTTCACCGTGTTAGCTAGGATGGTCTCGATCTCCTGACCTCGTGATCCACCCGCCTCTGGCTCCCAAAGTGCTGGGATTACAGGTGTGAGCCACCGCGCCCGGCTAGCAGGCTTCTTTCGATGCTGTAAAAAATCTGTGGAATGAATGAATGATCTGTGTAAAATATATCTGGAAGATGAATTCTAAAATTAAGTTATTTATTTATTTATTTATTTTGAGACAGAGCTTTACTCTTGTCGCCCAGGCTGGAGTGCAGTGGTGTGATCTCGGCTCACTGAAACCTCCGCCTCCCAGGTTCAAGCAATTCGCCTGCCTCAGCCTCCTAAATTACAGGCGTGCGCCACCACGCCCTGCTAATTTATATGTATGTGTATATATGTATATATATATTTTTTTTTTTTTTTGAGGCGGAGTCTCACTCTGTTGCCCAGGCTGAAGTGCAGTGGTGCAATCTCGGCTCACTGCAACCTCCGCCTCCTGGGTTCAAGCGATGATCTCACCTCAGCCTCCCAAGTAGCTGGGACTATAGGCGCGTGCCACCACGCAGGCTAATTTTTTGTATTTTTTTAGTAGAGACGGGGCTTCACCGTGTTAGCCAGGATGGTCTCGATCTCCTGACCTTGTGATCCGCCCGCCTTGGCCTCCCAAAGATTTTTATATTTTTGGTAGAGATGGGGTTTCACCATGTTAGCCAGGCTAGTCTTGAACTCCAGACCTTAGGTGGTCCGCCTGCCTCGGCCTCCCAAAATGCTGGGATTATAGGTGTGACCCTTCGTGCTCGGCCAACTAATTTATTTGTTAGAGCATTAGGATTATGGAACGTTTAAAATAAGTTTTACGATCTTATTTTAAATAACATACACACATTGCCCTTGTTCCTTGTGGATTTTCCCAACCTGCTTTTTTACTTTTTTTTTAAGATGGGGTTTCACTCTGTCACCCAGGCTGGAGCGCAGTAGCGAGATCACAGCTCGCTGCAGCCTCGACCTCCTGGGGTCAGGCGATGCTCTCACCTCAGCCTCCCCAGTAGCTGGGACCACAGGTGCCAGCCACCAAGCCCAGCCAATTAATTTTTTTTTTTTTTGGTAGAGATGGGGTCTAGGGGGAGGGTCCCACTATGTTGCCCAGATTGGTCTCAAACTCCTGACCTCCGGTAATCCTTCTGCCTCGGCCTCTCAAAGTGCTGGGATTACAGGGGTGAGCCATTGTCCCAGGCCCCAACCTGCCTTTATTGGAATGATCTGTGTAAAGTATATCTGGAAGATGAATTCTAAAATTAAGTTATTTATTTAATTTATTTTGATAAATAATTAGTAGCCCAGATAGAGGCTCTGGAAAAAGAAAAGTTCTATAGGGCACACCCTATGTGCCCTATAAAATCTGGCTTTACACTTTCATAGAGGCTAGGTTTGGAAATGTCACAAATTATGAGTCATGGTGAGACTTCACTTTCAAAGCAGAACTCCTGAATCCAAACCCACACCTTGGTAGGTTCTCCGTCTCCAAAATGGCAACTCCATCTTCCCGGTTGCTCAGGCCCAGAGCCTGGGAGCATCCTGGACCACCCACAAATCCTGCCATTGCTGTCTTTACAATACAGATGCTCCTCAACTTCAGATGGAACTGCATCCACATAAACCCATCTTAAGTTGAAAATATTGTGAATTGAAAGTATGTTTTTGACTTATGGTATTTTCAACTTACCATGGGCTTACCCAGATGTAGCCCATCATGAGTCAAGAAGCATGCAGAATGCTTATTGGTTTTGTAGTTGAAAAATCCTGTAGGTGGAAATTGCCCTAAATCGAAGACTGTATATTGGAGGTCCCCTCAAGTCTCCCTGCCTCCCTGCCACCACCCTGATCTGAGCTCCTCCTCTCCCTCCAGGTCTCCACCTTGCCGCCCTGCAGTGTGTTCTCCACACACCAGCCAGGGCTAAGATTGGCTCTGTTGGGTGCTACCAGTTGGCTGAAAGAGAAACCCAAAGGCCCTCAGCTCATTCCATCAATCCAGTTCCAGGGTTCATTGTATGGAGCCCAAGGAAGGACCTGAGGCCTGGGCCAGCAGGAGGCGCTGAGTGGTCAGCTCTGAAGGCCAGGGTGTCAGGAAGTGTTCTTGGTCAGAGCAGAGAAACTACAGTTGCCTTATGCTTTCTTCCCGGAGAGCCCCGCAGCTGACCCTCTGCCAGAGCTTTGGGTCAGGCTTTCTCACGGACCCTTAGGTTGACAAATGACCCAGATTCAGAGGAACCCTTCGACTTGGAGGTGTCTCCCTACTGGGACTCCCCCCAACCCCAGCTCCACTCTGACCAGGGAGGTGGTGGCCTAGGATCGACTCAGTGAGAGGGGCCTTTCTTCTTTCCCCATGGCTGGGGAGACTGACTCCCCTAAAGAGCAGCAGCAGACTTGCATGCAGAGGCCTCCTCTAAGGAGTGTGGAGAGGCCATAAGAGAAACTCGGGTGCCCAGACCCCGCCATGGGACTTCAGGAAGCAGAGCCCTGGGGTGTTTCCACCATGGTCTCGACTTTTCTCCTCTTCCTCACCCTCCTCACTTACCAGGCAGGTGCCTCGTTATGGTGGATGGGATAACTGAGGGCTCCTGGGACTCTCTTCTCTCTGGTTCGGCATAGGCTGATCCATGATTTTGATAATACTGTTAATAGTTAACATCACGCAGTGCTTACTTTGTTCTAGGCACTGTTCTGTTACTGACACATTTAATCCTCATTACAACACTAGTAATTAGATATTATTATTATCCTTATTTTACACATAAAGAAGCAGGACACATAGGCCAGGCGCGGTGGCTCACGCCTGTAATCCCAGCACTTTGGGAGGCTGAGGCGAGCGGATCACCTGAGGTCGGGAGTTAGAGACCAGCCTGACCAACATGGAGAAACCCCGTCTCTACTAAAACTACAAAAAATTAGCTGGGCGTGGTGGCGCACATCTGTAGTCCCAGCTACTTGGGAGGCTGAGGCAGGAGAATTGCTTGAATCTGGGAGGCGGAGGTTGCAGTGAGCCGAGATTGTGCCATTGCATTCCAGCCTGGGCAACAAAAGCAAAACTCCATCTCAAAAAAAAAAAAAAAAGAAGAAGTAGGACACAATGATGGAAGTGGCAGAGCAACCTAGTTCCAGAAGCCATTTTTTTTTTTTTTTGACAGGGTCTCACTCTGTTGCCCAAAGTGCTGGGATTTATAGGCATGAGCTACCGTGCACAGCCTTAAAGATTATTATTTTTTTTTTTTTTTCGAGAGGAATCTTGCTCTGTAGCCAGGCTGGAGTGCAGTGACACGATCTTGGCTCGCTGCAACCTCCACCCCCCGGGTTCAAGCAATCCTCCTGCCTCAGCCTCCCAAGTAGCTGAGACTACAGGCACACACCACCAAGCCCAGCTAATTTTTTTTTAATTTTTATTTTTAGTAGAGACGGGTTTCACCATGTTGGCCAGGATGGTCTTGATTTCTTAACCTTGTGATCCACCTGCCTTGGCCTCCCAAAGTGCTGGGATTACAGGCGTGAGCCACTGCACCTGGCCAAGATTACTTTTTGAAGTTTGAATAAAAGGGCAATGAAACCTGTACTTAGGAACAGGAAATTGGCTGGCTGTGTGCTGAGGCCATCCTTCTCCCTTGTCTGGGAGGGGGACTTCTGTCACTCTGCTGTCCCCAGAAGTGGGTGGAGCTTAAAAAGTCACAGAAGCCTAAGTCGTTTGCAGCGTATGTGGAGAAAGAGCTCTTGGCAGCCTCTCCTGTGACCTGAACTCAACATGTCTTTTTTTTTTTCTTTGAGATGGAGTCTGTCTCTGTCGCCCAGGCTGGAATGCAATGGCGCAATCTCGGCTCACTGCAACCTCTGCCTGCTGGGTTCAAGCAATTCTCCGGCCTCAGCCTCCTGAGTAGCTGGCACTACAGGCGTGCGCCACCACGCCCAGTTAATTTTTTAAATTTTTAGTAGACATGGGGTTTCACCATGTTGGCCAGGTTGGTCTTGAACTCCTGACCTCATGATCCGCCCACCTTGGCTTCCCAAAGTGCTGGGATTAAAAGCGTGAGCCACCACGCCAGACATCACCATGTCTTTATACTCCTTTCTTCACAAAAGAAACAACTGAAGAACAACCAGAAGGTGTCAGCATATTCTGTGAACACCAGCAAAAACCTACGTAAATAAATGGTGGCAAAAGTGAATTCTTTACACAGGAGATGCTACCTCCCTGCCTCTCCTAAAATGTCGAAGGATATCATAGTGACAAATATGAAGCCAATATCCATAATAAATTTTATTTTGCCCAGTGAAATGAAAGGCAAGTCAGATTACTGTTGGAATGATGAATGGTGTTGATTTCAATTCTTTATAATATTTTCTTATTTTAAGAAGAAATACTTGTAGTGGTAATTTTGGGATCAGACTAAATGAATGTGCCTTTCGTGTGGAAGAATAAACAAACAAGAATATTGGGCCAGGCATGATGGCTTATGCCTGGAATCCCAGCACTTTTGGAGGCCAAGGTGAGGGGATCACTTGAGGTCAGAAGTTTGAGACCAGCCTAACATAGTGAGACTCTGTCTAAAAAAAAAAAAAAAAAAAAAAAAAAAAAAAAAAAAAATTAGCTGGGCATGGTGGCACATGCTACTCAGGAGGCTGAAGCGAGAGGGTGGCTTGTTCCCAGGAGGTTGAGGCTGCAGTGAGCTATGATTGCACCACTGCACTCCAGCCTGGATGACAGAGTGAGACCTTGCCTTAAAAAAAAAAAAAAAAAAAAAGTCAAGGAGGATGAGGAGAGAATCGGGAGATAAAAATGTTACCAGCTAGTACAAAGCCACAAGAGCCCAAGACAGGCCCATGAGATAAATGGAAATGAGAGACGAACATCTCTGAGAGTTCGCCACAATAGCCATGCTGGAAAACATCTGTCCACTCATATCTTCCTTTATTCTCACACTCATCTAGTATTTTCTGGGTACCTACTAATTGCCAGGCATTGTGGATACGATGGTGAATGAAACAGAAAAAAAGTCTGCTCTCTTGGGCCTTACTTTCTAGTGATCTGTGATAATTATCTCAGAAAATGTATATAAAACACACAGCACAGCGTATGACAGTCAACAATCAAGGGCTGGCCACCAGTACTTTGATAATCATGTTGGTTTCATGTTTGCAATGACCAAGAGTCAGGGGTTAACTGAAAGACCCAAACACGTATCCATTACTCAAATAACTTTCTCTGTGCTCCAAGCTGACTTTGCCAAATAGTACAGGCAACACCCCTAATGCTGCAGGGTGCACAGTGTCTCTATAGTGATGGCGTGAGTGGTTTCTGGGGGTGCAGGCGCCACCTGCTTCCTTGGTTGTTTCTGCGGAGCTGGTATATGCTGCCTTTGTGTGTGGAAGTGGGTGTGGTGCAGGCTGAGGCAGGAGGATGCTTTGGAAGCAGGGAATATCTGGGAAAGCAGTTGATCTGGCCCTGGCCCAGAGATCCCTACCCACCACAGTCCTGCTTCTACAGGGCAACAGTGGGCAACCCATTCTTTTCCTCTAATCCTACTGAAATGTTTGGCTTTCTCCCTCCCTCCCTTCTTTTTCCACTCTCCCTCTCCTCTTTCCTGCATTTCCTCTCTTGACTGAGGCCTGCGTGGGGCTTGCTGGTGCACTGTGCACCTACTGCTTCTTCCTAGGGATCCCCCAGAGAGGACTGTCCACTCAACACCAAGATGGGGAAGGACTTATTGAAAAAGACCCACATGACCACCACTCTCCCGAAGATTTTCCATGGATCATTTCTCTGAACGCTCCCACCAAGCCTCCCAGCCAGGTTCCTCTGACCACTCTACTTTGCTATGGGAACTCAGAAGAGTCCTTTCTTTTCCAAGAGGGTTTACTAGAGGCCAGGCACCGTTCTTAGCATGTAACCCTTCTAAGTAAGTAACTTACTCAACACACACGTAATGGTGTGAGGTAAGGACTATGATTAACTTTGTGATTCAAAATTCTTAAATTCATAGATGAAGAAACTGAGGCACAAAATAGTGGATGCAAATCACAGTCAGCTCTCCTAACCCCGACCCAGAGGCTGACTTTTGACCCTCAGCCTGGACTGCAGGAAACCTTCAAGCAAGCTCTCAAGTGTGTGCAGCAGGAGGAAGGTCTTATGATCTTGGGGAAATTTGGTACAGATACTTCCAGGAGCAAGCATCCTCCCATATCTGACTAAAGAGCAATACTGACTCAGGCAAGGAGAAAGTGAGTGGGCAGGGTAAGGAGGAAGCGATTCTGAGGTCATGGCAGCACCTGTGCCCTGACACTGCTGGAAAGACGTGTCACCAGAAGGTACCTACAGGAAGTGATGGGATTTTATTCATGCAATCTGATCTTACGCTCTGATAGTGACATGTGGAACAGCCACAGTTACATGCCTGCATGGCTGCATCGGAGAGAGGCATGTTGTGTGGATCAGAGGCTATTAGTCAGGGTTTGGGGAGGCATCTGATTTTTTCAGCACAGCAAGGAACGGCACAGTGCATCGAGCCCCCAGTGCATTTCTCTGTATCTCGATCTTCCTCTACTTGTGCTTTTCTGTTCCTCTGCCTGGAGATTTTGCCTCCATTCTAGTCTCTGCTCTAATACAGACCTTGTGTGTACTTTATCGCAAAGTTCCCTTTCCACCCCTCAGCAGTGGGCCCCACTCCCTTTGTCTCGCCCGTTCCCAACCTGAAAATGTGTCATTTACCTGCCAGCTTGCTTATCTGCATGGAGCCCATGCTCCACTAAGGCAGGGACTTGGAGTTATTTCTGCTGCATCCTCTGCCCTTGCAAAAGTACCTGTCACCTGGGAGGCACTTAGCAAGTACTTGTTACCTAAATGGACAATGTGAAAAATCACCATGCTCCACTCACAGGCCAGGCTGCTGGAGATGACTGTATGGCCTCTGGGCTGGCCCTCTGAGCGTGACCGATACACAGAGGAAGGTGGGTGCACAAGGACTGTGCTATTCTGTAGGAATCCTATGAGGCATCTGCTGGGCACTATCACAACCTGGAGTCAGCGTAGTTCGGGAGGCGCTGAGGCTGCTGCGAGATGGCTCATGAGAGCAGGCAAGCTCCCTTGCCTGGATGGAAGAAGCACTCAGCAAGCGAGGCACTGAGGACCCTTCCGCTAAGTGAGCCTTTCTTACCCATCTCTGGTTCCAGGGGTTACATAGGTGGAACCAGGATGCCTACAATGGAGCTTCAGCAAGGACAGGCAAACAAACAGAAACTGACAAGTGGGCTAGCAGAATGGACTGAAGGCTGTTCTGTAAACCTCTCCCACCCAGCAGTAATACTCTGGCTTTCTCTGGCCCTGTGTGTCAGTTTGGTCCAGGCCTTTCTATGCAGCCCCTGTACATATCTTGGTCACTCCTAAGTTCCCCTGTGTCTGCCTTCTGTCTCCATCTACATCAGCCTTGACTGTATTCCACCCACATGGTGCTGGGGGCCTGGGCCTGTGAACCTCTGACCTGTCCTCTCCTGCCAGATTCAGGCCCAGCTCTCAGCCGCTGTTGTTGCCGGGCCCCTCCCAGGGTGCCTGACTCCAGATCTCTGCCACAGATTCAGGACTGGACTCAAAGGTCTCCTCTCTGAGGTGCCTTCCCTGACCTGCTTTGGCAGCCACTCCTGATTCTTCTGACTTTGCCCTGTTGTAGGGACTTCCTAAACGGTTTTGACCCATGCTCTCCAAGTATGCCCGGTCTGAGGACAGCAGTGTCTGGCCCAAGCACACGCTCGATGGTGATCAGCTGACTGATGGCCGCGTGCTCTGGGTTTGGTGCCAGGCATGTGCCTCCTTCCAGTCTCCCAACAGCTCCCAGAGCTGTTCAGACCTCCAGTGCACAGCTCATGTGCAAAGGTGGGGAAGTCAGCTAAGGACCCACTTCATTCTATCCAGAAGCATAAGACAAAGAGAAACTGAATGAGTGGCCAGAAGAGGGAGTGTTCGCCGGGGAGGGCTGGACCTCTGGGGTCTCTGGTGACCTGGTGGTAGAGCCACCTGGATAACGTGTGCCGATCAAGTGAACAGGTGAAACAGGCCAGGCTTTGGACTGTGGAAGGGGAGCGAGGGGAATGAAGAAAGCGCCAGACAGTTCCCATGGAAGTTTATTTTATGTTCCTTGCAAACAATATGTGGCCCCAGCTGTGATTCCAGCTGCCCTCTCTGACTTCTGTTCCCTGAGCCTGGCTCCTGCTCTTCATTCAAACTGCACCAGCTGCATAAGCAAGGGCAGCGGGGGGCTCCATTGCATGTCAGCCCGCTGCATGGCTTGCAGCTGCTTCTGTATCTCAGCCTGCAACTGGCACAGCTTGTCCTTGTCCACGGGACCCCAGGAGAGGCCATGCAGGTACATGCAGCAGTCAACTGGGATGGGATAGACTACCTGCTTCAGCTCCATCAGCCCTGTCATGTGCTCCAGCAGGCTCAGGATGCAGGCACTGGAGACGGGGTTGTCGGAGAGGCTCAGGGAACTGAGGTGGGAGCAGCGGCACAGGGTGGGCAGGAGGGCACTGAGGTGGGCATCCTTCAGCCAGCAGTGGTTCAGGTCTAGGTGTCGCAGTGTCCCTGAGACCTCCCTCAGCAGGGTCCCCAAGGGCCTAGGGACCACGTAGGACAGGTTGTTGCCACTCAGATCCAGCTTCTTCAGGCAGGTGGTATGAGGGCTCTGGGACAAGTAGGTGATGTCAGTGTCCAGAAGCCTGCAGTAGCAGATCTCCAGGGAATGCAGTGGGACCCACAGACAGCTGAGGAGAGAAGGGTGGCTCTGTGAGGGGAGGGCCCAGGCCCCCTGCCCGGAACACCTACTTGTCCATGGAGGAGGCTAGTCCTATGGCCACCCCCTCATCAGGGAAGCCATTTACCAGCAGGGTCAGGAGCATGTCCTTTGGTGTCCCAAGGCCTGGCTCTCTCTCAACAGACCTACCAGGTCCTCCACGAACCCCTCCAACTCTAAGTTTCTCTTTGGTGAAAGGGAGACGTGCATTATCCATACCCAATATGACTGCTGAGAGGAGCCACTTGAAAGAGCTTATCTGAAGAGAAGTAACCATAGGCTGAGCCCATTATTCCTCAGGTTTGGGTTTGGGGAAGCTGCTGCTCAGGCTTCCATTTAAGCCAGGGCTGGGGGTCCTGAATGCCCTATCTTGAAATTTCTAGGAGACGTGCACAGAGTGGATACTGATTGTCCTTCGGGGCTCTGTACCCACCTGTCTGGGGCAGTATGAGCTCAGAAGAAGAGGCCTAACCTGTGCTGTCTCAGGATCTTTCCTTGGGGACCAGCATAACATTCAGCAGTGCCTGAAAATGTTTGTTGAGTAAATAAACTTATTATTAGGACAGGTGCAATGGCTCACACCTGTAACCCCAGGAATTTGGGGAGCCGCAGTGGGTGGATCACCTGAGGTCTGGAGTTCAAGACCAGTCTGGCCAACATGGTGAAACCCTGTCTCTACTAAAAATGCAAAAATTAGCCAGGCATGGTGGCCCATGCCTGTAATCCTAGCTACTTGGGAGGCTGAGGCAGGAGAATCACTTGAACCTGGGAGGCAGAGATTGCAGTGAGCCGAGATCATGCCACTGCACTCCAGCCTGGGTGACAGAGACTCTGTCTCAAAAAAAAAAAATTAAAAAATTAAATGAAATTCATGGAAGGCCACTGTTTTGGACTAAGCTCCTGCACTAGACCTCAAAAGACCAAAGCAAACTAGAATGCAGTCACTTGTGCTAAGTGCCAGGTAATCAAACTGAACTTTGAAACTGGTCAGTTTTCCAAAAAACAGGAGATTCACACCAACCAATTAGAAGGGGCCCAGGATGATAAGTGCCCTCTGTTTTAATCCCATAAGGAAAGTAACTGTCAACTGACCAATCTGCTTTTTGTTTTGGCTTTTTTCATCACTTTTATGCTTATAAAGCCAGTCTCTTCTGCTCAGCTCATCAGAGCTCTTATTCTATTTTATAGAATGGGAGGCTGCCCCAATTTGTGAATCACAAACCTAAGCCAATTAGAAGGCCAGGCATGGTGGCTCATGCCTGTAATCTTAGTGCTTTGGGAGGCTGAGGTGGGAGGATGGCTTGAGGCCAGGAGCTCAAGACCAGCCTGGGCAGCAAAGCAAGACCTTGTCTCTACAAAAAAAGTTTTAAAAAAATTCACAAGGTGTAGTGGTGCGCATCTGCAGTCTTAGCCACTTAGGAGGCTGAGGCGGGAGGGTAGCTTGAGCACAGGAGTTTGAGACTGCAGTGAGACATAATCGTGCCACTGCACTCTAGCCTGGGTGACAAAATGATGCCCTGTCTCTAAAGAGAAAAAAAAGCCAATTAGATCTTTAAACTAAATTTGTTGTAATTTTTTTTGAGACAGGGTCTCACTCTATTGCCCATGCTGGAGTGCAGTGGTGCAATCATGGCTCACTACAGCCTCACACTCCTGGGATCAAGCAACCCTCCTGCCTCAGCCTCCTGAGTAGCTGGGACTAAAGATGCACTATGCCCAGCTAATTTTTGTTTTTGTTTTGTTTTTGAGATGGAGTCTTGCTCTGCTGCCCAAGCTGCAGTGCAGTGGTGCAATCTTGGCTCACTATAACCTCCACTTTCTGGGTTCAAGAGATTCTCCTGCCTCAGCCTCCCGAGCAGCTAGGATTACAGGCACATGTCACCATGTCCGGCTAATTTTGGTATTTTTGGTAGAGATGGGGTTTCGCCATGTTGGCCAGGCTGGTCTCAAACTCTTAACCTCAAGTGATCCGCGTGCCTCTGCCTCCCAAAGTGCTGGGATTACAGGCATGAGCCACCGTGCTTGGCCTTAATTTTTGTATATTTATTTGTAGAAATGGGGTCTCACTTTGTTGCCCAGGCTGGTTTCCAACTTGGCCTCAAGCAAGCTTCCCACTTCAGCCTCCCAAAGTGGATTTTATTTTTTATAGCAACATGCATCTTTCTCCATCAAATATGTTTCCAAAGCAGATCCCAGCCATCAGCTGCATCTGAACCCTGGGTTCCCAGGCTGTGCCCACAATTCCATGAGCATCTAAGAATGGGCCCCATTTCCTGTCTTGTTCCCCTGTCCTGACCTCACTTGGGAGTATTCAGGGGACTCTTCGGACGCCCCTGCCTACCCATTCACCTGAGCACGTAATGTAGATTGCCTGAGAGGTGGGAGTAAGACAGGTGCAGCTTCTGGAGGTGGCCCAGCCTGGTAAGGTGGGAGAGGAAGTAGCTGGAGGGCCGCTCGCCCCGCGAGGAGAAGGCCCAGTTGTAGTAGATGAGCTTGAGGCTGCGCAGGTTCAAGATCCTTCCCAGCTGTGTGGCAGATAGGTTTGGATCTGACAATGCCCAGAACCAGTCAAACCAGTCAAACACCTCCAGCTCCTGGATGAAATCCAGCCTGAGTGTCTTCAGGATCCCCAGAAGACTGTGGAGGGGCATCTCCTCAATGTGCAACTTCCTACAGCAGAGATGCAGGGCCCCGTGGCTCTGTTCCACTTTCGTCAGGAGGCTGGAGAGGAACTTATCTAACTTGAAGGGGCCTCGCAGGAAAAGATCAATGTGTATTTCCACTGCTTCCCATGGCTGCTTTGGTCCTTTTTTCGTGTTCTCTGCTGGCTTGGGCCTGGCCGTGGCCTGGGGCATCTCTGCCTTGACTGCTGATGGTAACCAAAATGGGAACTTGGCCAAGGCTTCAGAAGCCCCTTTACTGTGGACTTGCTCAGAGTCCAGGGTGAAATCCAATATCCTCAGTTCTGACTTCCTGCGGGGAGACGGGTGTGATGAGATGCTGGGGAGCCCAGGTAAGATGAGTGGCAGCAGCCCTGGGCTGCTCTCCAGGCCCCAGCAGCAGCCCGCCTTGCCTCTCCTCTCCAATAGGCTTTTCCTCCCTCACTCAGGATCCTTGCCAGCCCCTATTCCTCATACAGCTTGTACCACCACCCCTAGAAGGTAAAAAGCCCTCTCCTTAAAGCCTTGTAGCTGTACCATCAACCACTTAACTCAGAAACATATAGTTTCCCCACTTGTCCCTCTAGCCAATTTAACGCTCCCCTCCCCTGGATCTCAGCTCACCCTCCCTCTGGCTCTGAACTGAGGTCTTGCTCCCAGCATCCCCCTTACCTGGGACAAGCCCTGTGGGCAGAAAAGGCCTCCAGCCCATCCACCACAGCTAGCAGGCTGTCTTGGTTGGGCCACTGCACTATCAGAGAGCCCAGACGGAGAAAGCGGAAGGGCCAGGCCTGCACCAAGGCCTTCAGAGCCTTTCTGTGCCCCTTGGCAAATGCAGCAGTGAGTAGTGGCGGGAAAAGGTTCACCGTGAGCTGTTCCAACACCGGTAGAACTGAAGTATCATTGCTCAGCAGGCTGTGGGCTGCAAGTTCCAAGAGGCTGAGGGGTGCTGGGTGGTTCACCTCCATGGACCTGGAGCAGAAGAAGGCAGAAATCCTCAGAAGACTAATGGCTCAGCATCGCTCCCAGGCCAGTGTGGGAGATGCAAGCCTTTTGCATCTGTGACAGAACCAAATGCTGGCCCCTCCCTCCATTCAAGACCAAAACCCCACAATTCAGATCTTGTAAGCCTGAGACCCTGGAGCCCTAAGGCCCTGGGGACATGGGATCCAGAACCTCAGGGGTTTAGATCTATTCCTTGCTAGGCTGTAGAGGCTTGGAATTGACCCACACTTTCCTCTTCTGCCTTCACCATTAAGATCATGAACACCTAACTAAGGACACTGTCCCAAAACCCCACATCAATTCTCCCAAAGCGTATGTAGATTCTGAGCAGTTCTCATCACTTCCAGTTTTACCAAGCCATTATCTCTTGCCCTCATTACTGCAGTGGCCTTCTAACTTGTCTCTCTGCTTCTGTCCTTATGTGCCCTGTGGTCAAAGTCAGATCATGACATTCCTTTGCTCAAAACTCTAGTGGCTTCATTTTCACTGTGAATGCAATCCACCCTGCAGCTGCCCTCAGAGTCTAGCATCCGAGCGTCTCAGGGCCCACCTCCTGTCACTCCCCTCACTATTCACTCTGCACCAGCAACCTACACTGGACTCCATTTCTCTCCTCAAACACCAGCAACACCCTGCTTCAGGGCCTTTGCACGTCCTGTTCCCTCTGCCTAGAAGTGTCTTCTCCCAAATATCCTCATGGCTGGCCCCCTTACTTCATTCAGGTTTCTGTTAAAATTTCACCATGACAGGCCTTCCCTGACCACCCAAGTAGAATTGCACTCCCATCCCTTAATTACAGCTTTATCTTTCCTAACCTGATTTACAGCACTTCTTATATCACCACTTTTCTGTTTCTGTCTCTCTTACACACATACACAGACACACACATGCGCACGCGCACATAAATGCACACAGTCGTATATTATCTGTCTCCCCTCTGCTAAATTATAAGCTCCATGAAAAATGGGGCTGTGTCTGCTTTCATTACTGCTGTAGTCTGAGTGATAAACATAGTTTCTGACATACACCAGACAAGCAGGATATATTTTAAATGCATTTCAAGAGCAAGTTTGCACAATAGACACTTACCACAATCCCACTGATGGAGTTGAGGGTAATGTGGAATGGAGGGTTTTTTTTTATGCTCTCACAGAGCATCAGGTTCAGGTTAGTTATGGATTCTTTCAACTGCCCAAATTCCTCCTTTTTTCTGCCCAGTGAAATGCGGGAGTGTAGCCCCATCCCATCACTTTCCACAGTCCAGCACAGAGCAGGGCTTTGTGCAAGGAGGGGGATGTTCTAGACCTGCACTGTCTGATGCAGGAGCCCCAAGCCATATGTGGCTACGGAGTACTTGAAATGTGGTTAGCGTGACTAAAGAACTGAATTTTAAATTAAATTAAATTCTAATTAATTACAATCTAAATAGCTTCATGTAGCTAGATGCTACACTTCTGGACGGCAGAGTTCTAGAATCTATGCTAGTCAGAGACAAGAAACATTCATTCACAGTCTCACAAGCTATGAAATCTATTTGTATGAGGCCACTACGGCCTTGGCAACAAACTGGGCAAGGACAAAGGACAGTATAAGAAAGGACAATTATTGGCCAATCATACATTGGAAGCTATCTAGCAAAGGCTTAAATACTAGCAAATCAAATCAAAGGCCTGGCACACTAAATCTATAAATATCTCTTACAAATAGTGATCAAGTACGATTGAGCAAGAATGGTTAATGTTAGGTTTATTAATTATTAATGTCAATGCATTTGAGAAAATCAAAGAAGAAATAGAAGGGAAGGTTCTGAACCTGATATTTAGTAGTGGTGTTTTATAAACATTGCTTTTTTTGTTTGAGACGGAGTCTTGCCTGTCGCCTAGGCAGGAGTGCAGTGGCACAATCTTGGCTCATTGCAAGCTCCACCTCCTGGGTTCATGCCATTCTCCTGCCTCAGTCTCCCGAGTAGCTGGGACTACAGGCACCCGCCACCACACCCGGCTAATTTTTTGTATTTTTAGTAGAGATGGGGTTTCACCGTGTTAGCCAGGATGATCTTGATCTCCTGACCTCGTGATCCGCACGCCTCGGCCTTCCGAAGTGTTGGGATTACAGGCGTGAGCCACCACGCCCAGCCAACATTGCTTTTAAAGTTAGAAACAAGATGAAGATGAGAGGGCCACCATGAGAGTGTGCCCTGCACCTCCAACTCAGGAAATGCACCTGACCAAGGGCCCCACCCGCTGCCCTTAGGAATCCCTGGCAGCCTTAAGGCCCAAGTCACACCACCACATGCTGCTCACCAACAATGACTGGGGACAGATCAGTTCCTGGGAGACAATGTGACAGACTAGTTCCTGGGAGACACCACTCCTCTGACAACCACCTTTGGCTTGAGGACTCCCTGATGGCTTTGCTAAATC
The DNA here is from genome assembly GCF_006542625.1 of Nomascus leucogenys. Classification (NCBI taxonomy): domain Eukaryota; kingdom Metazoa; phylum Chordata; class Mammalia; order Primates; family Hylobatidae; genus Nomascus; species Nomascus leucogenys. The sequence continues at coordinate 93,247 of NW_022095791.1, read as the reverse complement.
TTCCTGAGTGCACACGTTTCCACCCAACCTTCCCTCCAGTTCTGCTTCACCAAACACAGAGATGTAGGTCTGTGGGGTCTCCATGCCTTCCCACTCACCCCTCAATGCCCCTCATAGGGGGCTCCCCTGGTAAAAATCCTTGCATGTTTTTCCATCTTGGTATCTGCTTCTAGCAGGACTTTGATGGAGTTCAGGATGTGCCTTCCCAAAATACAGCAACTTGGCATACTGAATATTTTAAGCTGAAGGAATTTGAGAAATGGCATGGGCAGGCAGGATTTTCTGACCTTCCCCTGTAGTAGGTATAAGACCCTCTTGTGAGAGGTGCTCCCCCTATACGGGAAGGAAAGGCATATCCTTATTTCCAAAGACGAAGGCTTGCCGAGAGGGATCTGGACACACAGGCCCACTGTTCCGCCACTTTATTACACTTGGCTCATACTCTCATACTTCTTTTGTCTTATCATTATTTCTCCATGACTAATCAAAATTTTTTTCTATATATATAAACATATATACATATAAAATATGTGTGTGTGTGTGTGTGAGAGAGAGAGAGAGACAGAGAAAGAAAGAGAGAGAGAGAGAGAGAGAGAGAGGAGCTGTATCATGGGTATTTTTGTTGATGTCTGAATTAGAAACAAGCATGCACACTATCAACATTGTTTGGGAAAGTTGTAGCCGGTGCAGTAAGACACATAACAATGGGGTTGTCTAGGGCAATAAAAAGAGGCAAACGATTATGTACATAGTGTAGAAAAAAATGGTGTTGCGGCTCAGAATGTCACCCCGAAATATAGAACTTTGAAGGTGTCTCCCTGACTTTTCCCTGCCTTTCTGTGTGAGAGCTAGTCATAAAGGAATTCTCTGACCTTCCTTTCCTGAAAGTAGGTAGTGAGACCTCTACCCCATGTGACAGGTGTCCTGTCCTATACCAGGAGGAAATAAATGCTACATAGAGGGGCCAAGAAGAATCTGAACGAACAGGCCTTGCTAAGTTCTCCCCAGCTTATTACCATTAGACCACAGGCTTTTTGTCCAATCATACTTGTACATGACTGTCCATCCTTCATCAAACCTAAGCATAGATATATACAGATAGTCAGGTGCAGTGGCATGCACCTGTAATCCCAGGTACTTGGGAGGCTGAGGCAGGAGGATTGCTTGAGCTGAGGAATTCAAGGCCAGTCAGGGCAATATAGTAAGACCCCAGTCTCTAAAAAAATTTTTATATTAAGAACTACAGTTCTCCCTGGGTCTTTAAGTCTTCATTTCTGAAGGTTCCTGTGTCATGCAAAACTTTGATAAATTTGTTATGGTGTCCTCTTGTTAATCTGCCTTTTTAAAATAGGGGTATCAGCAAAGACCCTTGAGATGGGTGAGGAAAAGCTATGATTTTTTCTCCTCTACAATGGAAAGCAATGGATCCTCTGTAATGTACTCTTCTGGGTTATCAGATTTGAGTCCTGTTCATTATCTTTGAGCTATTTTTTAACTTTATAAGTTGTAGGTAACTGATAGACATATAAATTCTGTCTGGTCTGGTAATGATTTTCTCCTAACTTCTACCTGTGGAAAACTTTGTCTCCATCTGAAATTCATCTCAACATCCCTTCATGTCATATAAATATGTGCTGTCTTAACTCTTCTTTAACATCTGCCTGGTACTTCACATTATATGAGTAAAATAAATTCTTTAATACATGTTAATTTTTATATCTACATAAAGTCACAATTCTACTTTTCTGAAAATTATCTTTTAACAATTGAAAGCTAAAAATGATCTGGCTACAGGCAGAGCCTTCTAAGAATGAAGTTGTCATAAATCCTCTCTTTAGGAGAGCTTCACTCCCAGACAGGGCCACTTGCAATGGGATGAGAAACTGTATAAGCAAACATTATCACCAAGTGTCATACCTTCCATTTATTCTCCTAAAAGGCCATATATCTTTCCCATGGAAACCCTTTCTCCCTTCACCCTTTCCCCTATAAAGTTGGTATATAAATCCCTATCTCGGCCGGGCACGGTGGCTCACGCTTGTAATCCCAGCACTTTGGGAGGCCGAGGCGGGCGGATCACGAGGTCAGGAGATCGAGACCATGGTGAAACCCCATCTCTACTAAAAAAGTACAAAAAAATTAGCTGGGTGTGGTGGCGGGCACCTGTAGTCCCAGCTACTCGGAGAGGCTGAGGCAGGAGAATGGTGGGAACCTGGGAGGCGGAGCTTGCAGTGAGCCAAGATTGCGCCACTGCACTCCAGCCTGGGCGACAGAGCGAGACTCTGTCTCAAAAAAAAAAAAAAAAAAAAAAAAAAAAAAAAAAAAAAAAAAAATTCCTATCTCTAGCTCTTCAGGGAGCTTCTCATTTAAATGCTGCCCCACACACATGTAAAGAAATCTTGTCTTTTCTCCTGTTAATCTGTCTTTTGTTTGGTTACTTTTTCCCCCTGTTAATCTATTAATTTGCTCATTTGCAGCTCCCACACACTACTGAACCTGAGCCGGCAGAGGAAAAGCTTTCCCTCCCAGCACAGTTACATAAGATATCTACAATAGTCAAATTCATAAAGACAGTAAGAATGGAGGTTTCCAGGAGCTTGGGTGGGGGGAGAAATGACACAAGACAGGGACCCCCTCTTAGGGGCCTGGAAGCTCCCAAACATAAAAAAATTTAAAACTCTTGAGATCCTCCAAGGGAAATTCTAGATATCTAGCTAGTCCTAAAAAATAAATAAGTAACTCGGGGCTGGGTGTGGTGGCTCATGCCTGTAATCCTAGCACTTTGGGAGGCTGAGGCAGGCAGATCACTTGAGGCCAGGAGTTCAAGACCAGCCTGGCCAACATGGTGAAATCCCATCTCTACTAAGTGGTGCACGCCTGTAGTCCCAGCTACTCAGGCGGCTGAGGCGTGACAATCGCTGGAACCCAGGAGGTGGAGGTTGCAGTGAGCCAAGATTGCGCCACTGCTCTCCCGCCTGGGTGACAGAGCAAAACTCCCTCTCAAAAAACAAATACGTAAAAATAAATAAATAAGTAACTTGATAAACAAAAAGTTATCATGTTTTGTAGGGTCTTATTTTAAAAAAAGATAGAGACCAGGCGCGGTGGCTCACGCCTGTAATCCCAGCACTTTGGGAAGCCGAGGAGGGTGGATCATCTGAGGTCAGGAGTTTGAGACCAGCCTGGGAAACATGGCAAAACCCCGTCTCTATAAAAAAATACAAAAATTAGCTGGGCCTGGCAGCACGTGTCTGCAGCTTCAGCTACTTGGGAGGCTGAGGTGTGAGGAACGCTTGAGCCTGGGAGGTGAAGGTTGCAGTGGGCCAAGATTGTACCACTCCACTCCAGCCTGGGCAACAGAGTGAGCCAAGATTGTACCACTCCACTCCAGAGTGCACCATTCCACTCCAGAGCCTGGACAAAATCAATAAATAAACACGTTAAAGATGTTATTTAACTGGTTACTGACGAAACTGAGAAGGTGTTAAAATCAGTTCTAGGGAGAATCCAAAATAAGATCCAGAATATTGAAATGAATATGCAAATAGAGGTAAAATTGGCTTCCAGTAGGGGGAGAAGCCAACTGAATAGGACAAAATGTACAGAGACAAGAATTATGTTGCAGTGCTATCACCAGTCTTCTAAAGTAGCTCAAAACAATGAAAGACGAGAAACAATCTGGAAGGGTTGTGATCCACTTCAGTGGAAAACTATCCTATCCACCTAGGATAGGATAGAATCCATCACTCAGCCACCTTATTCATCCCAAGCCATACTAGATTCAAGTTTGAGTTCTACGAGACAGACTAAAATTTACAGGGCTATTTCATTACCAAATTCTAAAACATAAATTGAAAATGATGCCTCTAAAAACTAAACTACTGACCAATCTCACTTACAAATATCAATGCAATGGTACTGTTAAGACAGTTAATTGGGAAGTCATGAGGCTAAGATGTCTCCAGCACCTTGAGTTCCTACCTAAGCCAACCAAAACCCAATTCAATGTAAAAAGTAAAATGAAATTTAAGCTTAACCAATCAGAAACTGCCAACTAACCTCTAACTATGGACTTCCCACTTTAACCAATCAAATATGTTTTCCTTGTCTTGTTTCTGTGAATACTTTATCAAATTTCCTCTGTTGCCCCCTTTCCTACCCACCCACAGTGGAGCACTGAACTACTTGTGGTCTGGTGCTGCCTGATTCATGAATCAATGAATGCTCAAATAAAGTCATTCAAATTTTATTGTGCCTAAATTTATCTTTTAACAGCATCCAGCAGCACATGAAAATAATAATGGAGTATGAGTAAATGAGAAATATTAGTAATGCAAAGAGAGTCCAATATGAGCAAATCAAGTCACCATATATAATAAAATTTACCAAGTTAATAGGACAAAAGATGGAAAAAAGAAACACCTCACAAAATAATTTCCCCAAAGAAAAAAATATGGCCGGGTGCGGTGGCTCATGCCTGTAATCCCAGAACTTTGGGAGGCTGAGGCGGGCGGATCACGAGGTCAGGAGCTCGAGACCATCCTGGCTAACACGGTGAAACCCCATCTCTATTAAATATACGAAGAATTAGCAGGGCGGGGTGGCACGTGCCTGGAGTCCCAGCTACTCGGGAGGCTGAGGCAGGAGAATTGCTTCAACTCGGGAGGTGGAGGTTGCAGTGAGCCAAGATTGCACCACTGCACTCCAGCCTGGGTGGCAGAGCGAGACTCTGTCTCAAAAAAAAAAAAAATTTTAAAGATTATTACATATTTTATTTAAAAAGTAAAGATTATTAATTATACTACTATCCTCGATAATCTGAAATTTAGAAAAGGATGTCTTAACAAAACAATTCATTTATAGTTTATTTATAGTTTAGTGAAATTGAAAATAACTGTAAGGGGATTATTAAATGAACCATAATACATACAATATGAGGGAATATCAGTAATTATGTCAAATGGTAATAAATGTATTTCAAGTAGAATGAGATAATTTGGACAGGCTATTAATTTTTTTTTGTTTTTTGAGATGGAGTCTCGCTCTGTCTCCAGGCTGGAGTGCAGTGGCATGACCTCGGCTCACTGCAACCTCCCCTCCCGGGTTCAAGCAATTCTCCTGCCTCAGCCTCCTGAGTAGCTGGAACTACAGGCGTGCGCCACCACACCCAGCTAATTTTTGTATTTTTTTTTTTTTAGTAGAGACGGGGTTTCACCATGTTGGCCAGGATGGTCTCAATCTCTTGACCTCGTGATCCACCTGCCTTGGCCTCCCAAAGTGCTGGGATTACAGACGTGAGCTGCCGCGCCTGGACTTAATTTTTTTTAAAGCATAAACAGGTTTACTGTGTAGTGTGCTTGATTATATTAAGATATACAGCTGGGTGCAGTGGCGCACACCTGTAATCCCAGCACTTTGGGAGGCTGAGGCAGGTGTATTGCCTGAGCCCAGGAGTTTGAGACCAGCCTGGGCAATGTGGCGAAACTCCATCTCTACTGAAAATACAAAAAATTAGCCGGGCATAGTGGCATGCACCTGTAGTCCCAGCTACTTGGGAGGCTGGGGTGGGAGAATCACCTGAGCCGGAGAGGTAAAGGCTGCAGTGAGCCGAGATTGCACCACTGCACTCCAGCCTGGGTAACTGGAGTGAGACCCTGTAACAACAACAACAACAAAACAACAACACATTTACATGCTACAAGTAAGTCTTAAAGTGAAAACAGCAAGATGTTATTGGGGCTGTTTTTCACTCTCCTCTTCAAAAAGTGCTATAAACATTCTTATCAGTGCTCAGGTATTCCTTTTAACTGGCTTGTTTATATTTCTCTAGGGGCTGGGGGAGGGAGACTATGGGAAGTGTACTTGAGACTCCTTTTGTGGTAAAGTCTAAGCAGGCCTACTTCAAGTCTAAACCTTCCAGCCAGATTAAATGATACAAACATGGGAAAATAAAAAGAAAATGGAATTAAATGACCATTGAATCACTACCCAGGACTGTACATTTTAAAATTACAATAGTAACTCTTAACAGTTAACATTAAAGAAGTGTTTAATATCAGTTTACAACCACTACTTTATTTAATCATCACACAATACAAAATTTAAAATGTCTGTAGTACCTTAATTCCATTTTACCACTGAGGAACACTTTGCTTGAGTAACGCAGGAAAGAACTGGAGCTAAGTTTTTTTTTTTTTTTTTTTTCTGAGATGGAGTCTTTCTCTGTCGCCCAGGCTGGAGTGCAGTGGCCCGATCTTGGCTCACTGCAACCTCCGCCTCCTGGGTTCAAGCAGTTCTCCTGTCTCAGCCTCCCAAGTAGCTGGGATTACAGGCGTATGCCACCACGCCTAGATAATTGTTTTGTATTTTTAGTAGAGATGGGGTTTCACCATGTTGGCCAGGCTGGTTTCGAACTCCTGATCTCAAGTGATCCGCCTGCCTTGGCCTCCCAAAAGGAGCTAATTTCTTAGCACCACACACTGGTCTCTCCCCTGTGCAAAGTGCTCAACTCAAAGGGCAGTTCTAAAGACTAAATGTGAGGCTCTGCACAGGGGCTGATGCCTATACTCTCAGTGCTCTGGGAAGCCAAGGCGGGGAGATAGATGGCTTGGGGCCAGGGGTTTGACACCAGCCTGCCCAACATATCAAAACCCTATCTCCACAAAAAAATAAAAATAAAGAATAAATGTGCATCCAGTGCCTGCCATATAGTTAGTAGTCATTAAATGATAGCATTATTCTTAAATTATTAATATTTACTTGTGCATAGCCTGGGGTCCCACGTAGAGGTTTCCCAACCATTTTGTTCAATCCGTGTATTTCAATATTGTATGGTGCACAGGTGAAAGTGGGAATGCCTTCAAATCTATGGTTCCATAAGTCAATAAAGGATTAAGGCAAGAAAACAGAAACACTCACGGTTGAAAATTTGTAACTCACCAGTTGGTGAAATTGTAAGTCAGGTTGATGTGGTAAGACAGTAACTGAGGAAATGGGACCGTCCTAGTTGCTGAACAATGTTCTAGTTGTGAGTCCACGAGTGGCAATACTTTGGAATGGCTACCACGTTCTGAAGAATGGCTCTTAGCATTTGCAGTCCAAAAATTAAATTTAGTCAGTATACAAATAATTATTTGGGCTCTTAGAGATTATTAAAATGAATCAAAGTAACCAAAAGTCTAATCTTTAAACCATATTGTCAATTATGTGTGTATACATAGAGATAAACCTTTCCTTAGGGTGGGATATTACATCCCCTTATTGCCCTGGCATTGAGAACTCATTATTGCTCCCACATTGCTCACTGGAAATCATTTCCCTAACCAGAGCACTTGTTCCCTAAATCTGCTTTATTTTCTGTAGCATTCATCACTATCTGAACTTAGCTTATTTTCTTCTTGATTGCCTGTTTCCTTCCACTAGAGTGTCAGGCTCTTGAATGTTTGTTCACTGCCATATCCCCAGCTTCTAGCACAGAGCCTGAAATATACTGAATTTTTACTGAATAAGTGAATGTAATCTGGAGGTTGTAAATCTAAGTTATGTGGAAGTCAATGCAAACTCGTTTTCCTCAACAGGTAACAGTTCTTTTATGATTGGATTTTCTTTACCTGTTTCTGAGAGTCAGTTTGTGCTCTCAGGAATCCCCTCTTAAATACAATTTGTTAGGCTTAAGCTGAGTTATAGAGCAACTTGATTTGACTTTTGGTTCCACATTAATCATTCATTAAAAGAAAGCATGAGCTATAGGAGGGTCAGCTGTGGAGTAGGATGTGCAACTCATTCATTTCCTTATCATTTTATCACATATTAGCATCTTGTTAGGTGTAGGATAGAGAGCTCTCTGCTGCCTCATTAGTAATTACTCAGTAATTAAAAAATGGAATAGCAAAATTTTAATAGTTTTTCCAGCCAAAGGAAAATGCCCTTGAATGAAAATAGCTCCATACAGTGTCAAAAGAAAAAAAATCTCTATGCTGTAATAAATTTACCTTAATGACAAAGCAGTTTAGAACATATGGAGTGGAAGGAGCATCGAATTCAGACTTGGGAAGTCCAGGAATGCTTTGCAGAGGAAGCAGTACAAAAGCTGAGCCCTAAAGGATGTGTGGGAATAAGCCTGAAGGGGAGGGGGAACAAATGTTTGAAGCAGACAAAAGAGCAGGCATAGATACCCCGGAGCAAGACAGAGTTGGGTCTTACTGAAGAACTAAAAGAAGTGGCTCACGCCTGTAATCCCAGAACTTTGGGAGGCCAAGGCGGGCGGATCACGAGGTCAGGAGTTTGAGACCAGACTGACCAACATGGTGAAACCCCCTCTCTACTAAAAATACAAAAATTAGCCGGACATGGTGATGCACACCTGTAATCCCAGCTACTCAGGAGGCTGAGGTAGGAGAACTTCTTGAACCCGGGAGGTGGAGGTTGCAGTGAGCTGAGATCACGCCACTGCACCCCAGACTGGGTGACAAGAGTGAAACTCCGTCTCAAAAAAAAGTTCCATCTAGTGAGAACCTTTTTTTTTTTTTTTTTTTTTTTTGAGACAGGGTCTCACTCTGTCACCCAGTCTGGAGTGCAGAGGCGTGATCCTGGCTCACTGCAGCCTGGACCTCCCGGGCTCAGGTGATCCTCCTATCTCAGCCTTCCAAGTAGCTGTGACTACAGGCCACGCCTAATTTTTTATTTACTTTTTTGGTAGAGATGGGGTTGCCCAGGCTGGTCTCGAACTCCTGGGCTCAAGTGATCCACCTGCTTCAGCCCCTCGAAGTGCTGGGATTATGGGGGTGAGCCACTGCACCAGGCCAATATTCCCTATTTTAAATTAACAAGCCAATGAAGTATATTATAGTCATATCTTTAAAATGTAAAACATAACTCCTTATGAAGGGAAGCAGATCAGCCCTGGATGTTTTTATTTATTATTTGTTTATTTTTTTAGATGGAGTCTTGCTCTTGTTGCCCAGGCTGGAGTGCAGTGGTGTGATCTCGGCTCACTGCAACCTCCACCTCCTGGGTTCAAGCGATTCTCCTGCCTCAGCCTCCCCAGTAGCTGGGATTACAAGCGCCTGCTACCACGCCCGGCTAATTTTTTTTTTTTTTGTATTTTTAGTAGAGACAGGGTTTCACCATCTTGGCCAGGCTGGTCTTGAACTCCTGACCTCGGGTGATCCACCTGCCTCGGCCTCCCAAAGTGCTGGGATTACAGGTGTGAGCCACTGCGCCCAGCCTGGATGTTTTATATTCTGCAGTTTGGTTCTGGTTAAATAGATGAGGCTTTAGCGATGTACAGTTTGGTACTGAAGTTTTGGCTCTACACTTACTGGTTGCATGACAGTGGTCATTTTACTTAAGCTAAGCTTCAGCTTTCTCATCCATAAACTGAGGGCAGTAACAGAATCTACCTTCAGGGGGCGTTCAGGAGAGAGTCTTCCCTCTGTTACTAAACCCTCAGGATGCCTACTCCTATTCTCTAACTCGGCAATGTTCCTGCAACCCTCTGGCCTCAGTGATTCTCTTTCTGTTACAAATCAATAAAGTAACCCTATCTCGTGATGTTAACCCCAAAGATATTTTAAGGAGGAGGCAACAGGTTACCGCTAAGGATAAGAAAGAACCCTTCGAAGAGAGAAACCATGTTCTAACACAACGGTAAGGGAGCGCCCCCGTTGGGGTGATCGTTTGAACTGACCTTGGATTCCAGGGAAGGATAGAAGGGCCCTAAAACAATTAAATGAACATTACATCAGCAAGGGAGTTCTCGGAGCCTCTGTGGACAGCCTCACTTCAGAGCCGGTGGGATCTGCTTCCAGCCACAGCTGGGAACCCAGGGTCACAGAGATGCCCTCCGGGAGCTGGCTTGGATGACCTCAAAATGGCTGGCGGCTGTTGCGTGCCGTGGCGCAGCGTATCCGGCTGAACCGGAAGTCCGTTCCTGGCCGGGCTTTGCGGGCTGCCAGCTTAGTTTCTAGAGATTGGATGTGGCGGCAGGGTGCGGTGGCTTACGCCTGTAATCCCAGCACTTTGGGAGGCCGAGGCGGGCAGATCACGAGGCCAGGAGATCGAGACCATCCTGGCTAAAATGGTGAAACCCCGTCTCTACTAAAAAATAGTAAAAAATTAGCTGGGCGTGGTGACGGGCACCTGTAGTCCCAGCTACTCGGGAGGCTGAGGCAGGAGAATGGCGTGAACCCGGGAGGCGGAGCTTGCAGTGAGCCGAGATCGCACCACTGCACTCCAGCCTGGGTGACGGAGTGAGACTCCGTCTGAAAAAGAAAAAAAAAAAAAAAGAGATTGGATGTGGCGAGGCCCTTCAGGGCCCAGGCATGGAGCCCTGTACTGGGTATTCATAAACCATTTCTGCAGGCTAGGCTAGGTTGGCCCTGAAAGCCCCAGGAAGCTGGGAGAGCCAGGGAGAGACATGATGGAGTTGTGGCAGGGTGAGATGTGCCCCTTCCTCCTCCTAGGACTGGACGCAGAGAATTTGTATAAAGCTCTTTACTAACCGGAGTCTTAATTAAAGGAAAGAATTAAGGAAAGCCCTAAAGGATCTGTGGGAGTGGGTATCTCCACCGTGGCCTTGGTCTCAGCCATTCCTCTTTTTTATTTTTTTGGGACAGGGTCTTACTCTGTTGCTCAGGCTGGAGTACAGTGGCACAATCTTGGCTCACTGCAAGCTCTGCCTCCTGGGTTCAAGCAGTTCTCCCACCTCAGCCTGGCAAGTAGCTGGGATTACAGGTGCGAGACACCATGCCTGGCTAATTTTTGTATTTCTTGTAGAGATGGGGTTTCACCATGTTGCCCAGGTTGGCCTCGAACTCCTGAGCTCAAGCCATCCACCTGCCTCGGCCTCCCAGAGTGCTAGGATTACAGGCGTGAATCACCGTGCCTAGCCTCAGCCATTCCTCTAGGGGTTTTCTTACAGTTTAGGAGTTATATAGCAACACAAGCTGCGATCTAAAGTCACAGGCTCGGTGGCTCATGCCTGTAATCCCAGCACTTTGGGAGGCTGAGGCAGGTGGATTGCCTGAGCTCAGGAGTTCGAGACCAGCCTGGGCAACATGGTGAAACCCCGTCTCTATTAAAATACAAAAAATCAGCCGGGCATGGCAGTGTGTGCCTGTAGTCCCAGCTACTCAGGAGGCTGAGGCAGGAGAATTGCTTGAACCTGGGAGGCAGAGGTTGCAGTGAGCTGAGATTGTGCCACTGCACTGAAGCCTGGGCGACTCTGTCTCCAAAAACAAAACAAAACAAAACAACACAACAACAACAACAACAAAAGCATGTTGTTGTTATTATTTTCCCGCTAGACTCCCACAAGATTCCCCACTAGACTCTGAGCTCCATGGGAGGAGGGGCTATGCATATTCACAGTGTCTGCTCTTACCAGTCTCACAGAGCAGCCTAACAGGTTAGACCAAAGAACAGGTCATATAAAAACCCAAGTTCCAATTTCTCCTGAGACGTTTTTCTCCTAAAACCCAAGTTAAGAACTCTAGGCCTGTACTGGGAAGCTGCCTCCCCATTCAGACAGGGTCTCCCCATTACCACAGTCCCTCCTAGTCCTCTCTTCTACTTGCCTCCCTATGTGATCATTGCAGGCATCTGAGTTTGTAAACCCGAGTTTACAAAAGGGGATTAGAGAAATGCCCTCATCAAATGATCTCACTCACCCGTTTCTCAGATTCTAGGTCCTGATGGTTGGCACATGTTGCGATGAGTGGGATGGGGGGAGTCCAGCCAGGACTGGCCACAGACTTCTTCAATTTCCACCCTCTAAGGTTTGGTCCTCAGATTGGAATTATGTTTCCTCAATTCTCTGCAGACAGGAAGTGTTGAGATCTGACTCTTAGTTGTAATTTAAGTGAGAGAAAGAGAGGAGGAGGGAGGTATCTTTGTATCCTATTTGTATCTAAATGCCAGAAAAGGTAGGGAGTGGGGGCTTACACCTGTAATCCCGACACTTTGGGAGGCCAAGGCGGGAGAATCTCTTGAGCCCAGGAGTTTGAGAATAGCCTGGGCAACGTGGCAAGACCCTGTCTCTACAAAAAATACAAAAATTAGTTGGACATGGTGGCATGTGGCTGGAGTCCCAGCTATTTGGGAGGCTGACATGGGAGGATTGCTTGAGCCTAGGAGGTCAAGGCTGCAGTTAACTGTGATAGTACCACTGCACTCCAGCCTGGGTGATAGAGCAAGACTGTCTCAAAACAAACAAACAGAAAAACAAACAACTCGGGAAAATGGTACTTTGGGAACAAGGAACTTGGTCAACCCAATTCCTTATTGAAGGAAATAACGTATACAGTGGTCCATTTCTTTCTTTCTTTTTTTTTTTTAGATGGAGTCTTGCCCTGTCGCCAGGCTGGAGTGCTGTGGTGTGATCTCAGCTCACTGCAACCTCTGACTCCCTGGTTCAAGCGATTCTCCTGCCTCAGTCTCCCAAGTAGCTGGGATTACAGGCACACGCCACCGTGCCCAGATAATTTTTGTATTTTTAGTAGAGATGGGGTTTCACAACGTTGGCCAGGATGGTCTCAAACTCCTGACCTCGTGATTCACCTGCCTCGGCCTCCCAAAGTGTGTGCTGGGATTACAGGCATGAGCCACCGCACTCAGCCTACAGTGGTCCATTTCTAAGACAAAATGCTCTGAATTGGCTTAGGTCAGTAAACTACAGAAGAAACATGATACACTAGGTCCCTGCTAGGATAGCCAGCCAATGCCTGCTTGTCAGCCTCCCCCTTCCCCACCTTCCACCCTCAGTTGCCTTCACCCGAACCAAAGTAGTTTAGTCTAAGATGAAAGTTTATTAGCCTGCAAAATAGCTCGTTTTGTCTGTTCTTAGCCTGCCCGGCTACTTAGGTCATAAGTCAAACACTTGAAGAGCCCCTAAGCTAACTAAGATTACAATGCATTGTGGGCTGCAACAAAATGCAGCAAAACGACCCTAAAATAAACAAAAAAACAAAAAACACCTGACGCTCCTACCCAACAATCAACAGGCGACGTCCGAGAAGATTATGACCCCATAGTACTCAGCCTATGAGGAACTGGCGGAGAGACCTGTGCACTAGGGGATAAATTGCTTGTTGAAAGCATACTGGGTGTGCCTGTCTATCAGACACCTGATCTTGCAAGACTGTCCTTAAAAGTCTCACTTTCACTGTTCTCCAGGTCTCCCAGTCCATTCTTTGGGTTGGGATGGGCGAGACTGTTTCTCACATTATGAAAAGCTGAAGGTTAAGTGAACTTGGGGAATACTGCCTCCTACTGGCCGGATGTCATGGAAGCCTAGCCCATCAGCAGAGAATGATAAACTGGAGTTCTGGAGGGTCTGATTTCCAAGGAATCACTCCCTTGGAAGCTCCTCTAATACACCCTAATGAGATTAACCTGATTAGGTCTATTGTTTGATAAAAAGAAGAGGAAGTTTAATCACTTCTACATTCTTTGCCCACGACTAACCCTGACTGGATTTGGGGCTATGGTTCAAATGTATGACCGATCGATTTTTTTCTTTTTTTTTTTTTTTGAGACGGAGTCTCGCTCTGTCACCCAGGCTGGAGTGCAGTGGCGCGATCTCGGCTCACTGCAAGCTCCGCCTCCCGGGTTCACGCCATTCTCCTGCCTCAGCCTCCTGAGTAGCTGGGACTACAGGCACCCGCCACCACGCCCGGCTAATTTTTTTGTATTTTTAGTAGAGACGGGGTTTCACCGTGTTAGCCAGGATGGTCTTGATCTCCTGACCTTGTGATCCGCCCGCCTTGGCCTCCCAAAGTGCTGGGATTACAGGCATAAACCACCGCGCCCGGCCCCGTGTGAAGGTTTTTGATGATGCTTGCTAGAATGGGCTCAGATAATTTTCGTGTGGACAGAAGGTAGATTTTTATTAGCTCTTGTTAGAGGTCGTGTAGGAGATTGTCTCAGCTTGAGCTGCTATTGCAAATACCGATACCGTAGACTGGGTGGCTTGAAAACACCAGAAATGTATTCCTCAGAGTTCTGGAGGCTGGATGTCCAAGATAGGCCAGGTCTGAGGTCAGGGTGCCAGCATGCTTCAGTTCTGGTAGGAATCCTTTTCCAGGCTACAGACTGCCAACTTCTCGTGTCTTCATGTGGCAGAAAAAGGGCTAAAAGGATCTCTGGGGTCTTTTTTTTTTTTTTTTTTTTTGAGACAGAGTCTCACTCTGTTGCCCAGGCTGGAGTGTAGTGGTGCGAGTGGCATGATCTTGGTTTACTGCAGTATCCACCTCCTGGGTTCAGGCAATTTTCGTGTCTCAGCCTCCCGAGTAGCCGGGACTACAGGCATGTGTGACCATGCCCGACTAATTTTTGTATTTTTAGTAGAGACGGGGTTTCACCATGTTCGCCAGGCTGGTCTTGAACTCTTGGCCTGAAGTCATGCGCCTGCCTCGGCCTCCCAAAGTGCTGGGGTTACAGGCACGAGCCACCGCACCCAGCAGGGCCTCTTTTATAAAGGCATTAATCCCATTCGTGAGGTTCTGCCCTCATGACCTAATTACCTCCTAAAGGTCCCATGCCTGAGCACCATCACACTGGCATTTAGGATTTCAGCTTATGAATTTTGGGAGGACACAAACATTCAGTTCATAACAGGACAGTGTTGTCACCCACACTTCTTTTTTTTTTGTAGGAACAGTGTGTCAAACTCTGGTCTCAAGTGATCCTGCTGCGTCAGCCTCCCAAAGCTCTGGGATTATAGGCACACACTGCCAAGGCCAGCCACATCCATATTCTTAATCTCCACCATGGCCTCACGAGCCTGGTCCCCTGTCAGTGGGCTAGGCCTCGACGTAGGTAATACGCATATTAGCTGAGGCTCAGAAACCCAACTGACTTGTGTAAGAATTTCCAGCTGGCCCCGCAGAGCAAGAGGCTAAAGAGTGGGGAGCAATGCTAGTGTTGCCACTGCTACAGCTCTCGGGCGGTATTCACTACCCTCATCCTGTAGGTGTGCCCAGGTGCTGGGTGAGCATTTCACTCCACACGAGAGGCATCATGCATTCCTTCATTCGTTCGTTCATGCTGTTATACTATAGTGAATAGTAAACTCTTGAGCAATGTGGGGTTTAGGGGAGCCAGTCCCCTGTTCAGCTGAAAATCTGCCTGGCCATGTACAACTTTGGACTCCCCCAAACTTAACTACTAATAGCCTGCTGTTGACTTGAAGCCTTACTGATGATATCAACAGTCAATTAACACATATTTTGAATTTTATACGTATTATGTACTGTATGCATTTTTTTTTCTTTGAGTTGGAGTCTTACTTTGCAGCCCAGGCTGGAGTGCAGTGGCACCATCTCTGCTCACTGCAACCTCCCAGGTTTAAGTGATTCTCCTGCCTCAGCCTCCCAAGTAGCTGGGATTACAGGCATGTGCCACCAAACCTGGCTAATTTTTGTATTTTTAGTAGAGATGGGGTTTCACCGTGTTGGCCAGGCTAGTCTCGAACTCTTGACCTCAAGTGATCCACCTGCCTCGGCCTCCCAAAGTGCTGGGATTACAGGCGTGAGCCACCGCACCCTTCCTGTACTGTATTCTTATAATAAAGTAAGCTAGAGAAAAGAAAACTTTATTAAAATAATCGTAAGGAAGATAAAATCTATTTACTATTCATTAGGTAGAAACAGATGGATTATCCTACAGGAGGAGGAGGAAGAGGAGGGGGTTGGTTTTACAGTCTCGGGGTGAAAGAGGCATAAGAAAATCTGCAAATAAGTGGACCCATGAAGTTCAAATTCCTGTTCTTCACAGTTAGTGGTACACAGGAGACACTAGGTAAGCTAAAGGTTGGGCTGGGCATGATGGCTCACACCTGTAATCTCAGCACTGTGGGAGGTCAAGGCGGGAGGATCGCTTGAGGCCAGGAGTTTGAGACCAGCCTGGCCAACATGGTGAAACCCTGTCTCTACTACAAATACAAAAATTAGCTGAGCATGGTGGCATGTGCCTGTAATCCCAGCTACTTGGGAGGCTGAGGCACAAGAATCACTTGAACCTAGAAGGCAGAGGTTGCAGTGAGCCGAAATAGTGCCACTTCACTCCAGCCTGGGTGACAGAGTGAGACTATCTCAAAAAAACAAACCAAAAAGATTAGCTAAAGGTTGAACTTTCAGTGATGAACTAAGCAGAAACAATCTCATGGAGATTGTAGACAGGAGAAGAAACAAGCACAGGTGCAGTTAAAACCCGTGATAAATGCCCTGGCAAAAACAAGTGTTAGGCCGGGCGTGATGGCTTATGTCTGTAATCCCAACACTTTGGGAGGCCAAGGCAGGAGGACTGCTTGAGGCCGGGGGGTTCAAGCCTGCAGTGAGCTATGATTATACCACTGCAGTCCTGCCTGGGCAGCAGAGACTCTGCTTAAAAAAAAAAAAAAAAAAAAAAGGCCGGGCACTGTGGCTCACGCCTGTAATCCCAGCACTTTGGGAGGCCAAGGTGGGCGGATCACGAGGTCAGGAGATCGAGACCATCCTGGCTAACACAGTAAACCCCATCTCTACTAAAAATACAAAAAAATTTAGCCGGGCGTGGTGGCGGTCACCTGTAGTCCCAGCTACTCGGGAGGCTGAAGCAGGAGAATGGTGTGAACTTGGGAGGTGGAGCTTGCAGTGAGCCGAGATCGTGCCACTGCACTCCAGTCTGGGCGACAGAGCAAGACTCCGTCTCAAAAAACAGACAAACAAAACAAACAAACATACAAACAAACAAAAAACCCAAGCCAAAACCAAAACGCAGCATAGTCCATGAGAGAGGAAGAGCAGGGCAGGCCTACTCACCTGGGGAAGTCGGAGGAGGCTGCCCAGGAAGGGACTCTGAAGTGAGCACCTGGAGGAAGGAGGTTAGTTCTGAGGGATCGGAATTCATCCTGGCATTGGGATCATGGGCAAAGGTCCTGTGGTGACAAGGAGCCTGGTGCCAGCCTGGCTTAGCACCATGTGAGAGCAGAGGGGTGGAAAGGCACTAGGTAAGCATGCCTTCAGATGTGAAATGAGGGAGACGGGGACTGGGGGATCCTGACATGAGGGAGGAGGAAAGGAGATGGAGAGAATGGGTGACCAGAGGGACCACTAGACCACTGAGAGTGGGGGCTTGCTAAGATCAGAGCCATGTGCAGGAGAATGAGGTGCAATCTTGGACAGGCCTCCAGCGCAGCTGGTCCAGCCATCAATGACCATAACCACAAGCATGATTGCAGGTGGAACCAGAAGGACCACCCAGGCAACCCACAGAACTGGGGAACTAATCAAGTCTTGTTTTAAACGACTACATTACGGGTGGTTTGCCATGTAGCAGTGGATCACTGAAACAGTTTAAAATATCTATTCAGCCGGGTGTGCGGTGGGTAGCTCACACCTGTAATCCCAGCATTTTAGGAAGCTGAGGCAGGAGGATCTCTCGAACGCAGGAATTTGAGACCAGCCTTGGCAACATGGCAAGACCCTGTCTCCACAAAAAGCAAAAAAAAAAAAAATTAGCTGGGTGTGGTGGCACGTGCTTATAGTCCCAGCTACTTGGGAGGCTGGGACAGGAGAATTGTTTGAGCCCAGGAGTTCGAGGTGCAATGAGCTGTGACTGCACCGCTACACTCCAGCCTAGGCAACAGAGTGAGACCTTGTCTCTAAAAAAAAAAAAATCTACAAACCAGGCAGGAGCACTGAATGGCTCCTGTCTCCCCTGAGACCCTTGTGGACCTTGAGGTCTGTCACAGAGGTCACCAACCTTCTCTTGGTCTAGAATTATCTAAAAAGAGTTGAGTGCAGCCAGAAAGGACTGAATACATGGTGTTCTTCAGCCCCATCAAACTGCTGTGCCCTGCAGATGATCCTTGAGTCCAGATGTCGGTGGGTTGAGGACAAGGCTGAGGGGACAGAAGTGTTAACAGCGGCCCACAGCCAGGAGAATGCAGAGTTCAGAGTGCGTGACCTGCATCTAACTCTAGATGCTCCAGGGGTCTGAGACCATCTCCAGCAGGGTCTGGAAGGCCCAATCATTCCCCAGCACGCACAGTCACCACTGGATACAATCTTGCTCTGTGAGTGGTGCAAAGGTCCTGGGGCAGTGAAGCCTGTGAAACAAAGTTGGGACCAGAGTGTCTGTACGGTTGAGGGCTGGGCTTATTTGCTCTCTAAACATAACTGTAAGAGCAAGTAGAAACACCTATCTTCTCTGAGCTTAAAAGGATCAAAAAGCTCTGACAGTGTCAGTGGTAGGGCTGGTTCAGGGGCTGCAGTAGTTCTGGTGCCCACAGGTGGGACCTTCTCCTGCCCTGATTCCCAAGGACTGGTGCTCTGGGAGGGATCTGGGAGGTATATTTCTCTTTCACAAATATATGCACAACACATGAATGAGCTACTGGATGAGGGAAGAAATGAATGAATGAGTGAACAAAGCTTCCTTTCTCCTCTCCAGGAATTAGCATTCACTGGTTAGTTCCCCAATGCCCACCAGCCTGTGCAGAGGAGGGAGGAGCAACAAGTCATAGATGTGGTTGCAGCCATTACTGGACAGAGTGGTCAAGACATCCTGTGTCTGCAGAGGCCCTCCCCAGCCCTCACCTGGGCAGTGGAGCTGTTGGCCAGAGAGGCAGTGGGAAGAAGGGTGGGCCTCCCAGAGTCGGCCCAGCTGGCTGAAACTGGTGCAGTCTGCACTTCACCAGGCAGAGAATGGATGTGGTGCAGCTTGACACCGAGCAGGGGCTCATCTGAGCCTCAGGAGTGGTTGCTCTATCAAAGTGTTTGCGAGTAAACAGCCCCAGGGCACACCCAGCTGCTCAGCGCCACCTTGCGCACCCAGGGCCGCTTCAGCCTTGATCACAGGCCTGCACAGGTTCCAGGGGAGGAGACACTCCAGCTTTTTGAGGGAAGGTGAGCATGTGGGATCAGAGACTTTAAGTCCAAATTTCCCCTTAATTTTTTTAAAAAAATCTTGCAGATAGTATGCAAACATACATTTAATTTACTATTTTTATTCTCATTTATTTTTTCGAGGCAGGGTCTCCATCTGTTGGCCAGGCTGGAGGGCAGTGGTGAGATCTTGGCTTGCTGCAGCCTCAACCTCCCAGGCTCAAGTGATTTTCCCACCTCAGCCTCCCAAGTAGTTGGGACTGCAGGTGCCTGGCCACCATGACCAGCTAATTTTAAAATTTTTTTTGGTAGAGATGGGGTTTTGCCATGTTGCTCAGGCTAGACTCGAACTCCTGAGCTCAAGTGATCCTCCCACCTTGGCCTCCCAAAGTGCTGGGATTATAGGTATGAGACATCGCATCCGGCCTCCAAATTTCCCCTTTTTATAAGGACACAAGTTGTACTGACCAGAGCCCACCTCTATGACCTCATCTAACCTTCATTAACTCCTTAAAGGCCCGATCTCCAAATACAGGCACACTGGGGGTTAGGGCTTCAACCTATGGATTTGGGGGATGCAATTCAGTCTATCAGCGCCAAACTGCGCCTGCTCGGTGAGCCACAACAGGGGTGGGGAAGGCGCCAGGCCCTGGTGCTTCTTTCCCAAGCCTAAGTCACTCTGCTTGGTTCTAGGAGGGAGAGGAGCATGGGCTGAAGGCAGTGCTGGAGCATGGAAGGGGCAGAACATCCCAACCCGCTCTGGGCCCCCAATGTCTTCTGCTGTACAAAGCACGTGTATTCGCCCCCCGAGGATGTGTCCTCCCTTCCTGGCTCACCAAGCATTTAAATGTGGACGGAAAATTTATTTATCTGGGGTGCGGCTTCCTCAGGGGGAAGTTGAGGTCACGACTCCTGAGGGACCCCAACCCAAGGGCCTCCAGGGCACTGGCCCCAGAGTCTGCAGCAGGTGCTTCCTCCCTGAATGCTTCCACATGGCAAGATCAGAGCCACAAATGCTGCCCCCACGCTGTTCCGGTAACTGACGCTGCAAACCCAAGAAAGTCTGGGATGGTAGTGGCCAGCAGTGGGGTGTGCCATGGCTCCACCTCTCAGAGCAGGGAGGAGGATGCTGGGCCAGCCCTTGGGGACCTCAGGCACCGTGGCCACAGGAGTCAGAGCTCTGCGCGTCTGCACCATGTCCTGGGCTCCTGTCCTGCTCATGCTGCTTGTCTACTGCACAGGTGAGGGAACCGCCAGAGCCCAAAGACCCCTGCCCCTTCCTTCATCCTGCCCTGTCCCCACGGCCCACATGCTTCTGTGTCGCCAGGTTGTGGTCCTCAGCCAGTGCTGCATCAGCCGCCGGCCATGTCCTCGGCCCCTGGAACCACAATCCGCCTCACCTGCACCCTGAGGAACGACCATGACATCAGGGTGTACAGCGTCTACTGGTACCAGCAGAAGCCGGGCCACTCTCCGAGGTTCCTGCTGAGATACTTCTCACAGTCAGACAAGAGCCAGGGCCCCCAGGTCCCTCCTCGCTTCTCTGGATCCAAAGATGTGGCCAGGAACAGGTGGTATTTGAGCATCTCTGAACTGCAGCCTGAGGACGAGGCTATGTATTACTGTGCTATGGGGGCCCGCAGCTTGGAGAAGAAGGAGAGGGAGAGGGAGTGGGAGGAAGAAATGGAACCCACTGCAGCCGGGACACGTGTCCCTTGAACTGAAGACAGCAGGGGCATGTATCCCCTTGGAGAGGCTGTCGTGGAAGAGGGTGGAGCCACGGCCCGAAGCGCCGAGGAGGCTGAGCCACTCAGCATCTCCTGGTCCTGTGGTGTTGCTGTAAATCCCCATTGGAGACTGCATTAGGGAATTAAAGCTGCTTGTCACTTTTTGCTGAGTTTGGTCTGACTGTTGTGCGATCTCATAGTACTAGCCTTGGGCAAAGACCCAGGGCCCCGGGAGACTGGCAGATCACTGTGGTGAGCGCTCACCTGAGTCCCTACTTTTGTGGGCCATGGGAGGCAAGAGGTTGACTAAAGCACCCTGGAGGGGCATCCCTGCCCAGGACGGGACCCTCTGGTGTCATCTGATTCTGCCCAGCGGTTACAGGGCAAACAAGCTTAGAAAGCACCTGGTCTGGGCCTCCAGGGAGAACAGGAGTCAGGTGATAGGCCTAGAGCGGGTTCTCCACCTCGGTCCTATCGACGTTTTGGGCTGGACAGTTCTTGGATGTGGGGCTGTCCTGCGGATTGTCAAATGGTCAGTGGTATATGTGGCGTCTACTCACCAGATGCCCCTTCCCAGTTGTGACAGACAAAAATGTCTCCAGACATTGCCAAATGTCCCCAGGTGGTAAACTCCCACTGATTGTGAACCACTGGTCTAGATGAGCAAGTAAATGCATTTACTTATTTGTACAAGAGAGTGGCAGGTGTCGGCAAACGTGTTCTTTTTTTCCTTTTTTTAGAGACAAAGTCTTGCTCTGTGGTCCAGGCTGGAGTGCAGTGGTGCAATCATAGCTCACAGCAGCTTCAAACTCCCAGGCTCAAGTGATTCTCCTGTCTCAGCCTCCTGAGAACTGAGACTACAGGTGTGCATCACCATGCTTAGCTATTTATTTAGTTTTATTTTTGGAGAGATGAATGTCTCACTATGTTGCTCAAGCTGATCTCAAACTCCTGAGCTCAAGTGATCCCCCTGCTTGGGCCTCCCAAAGTGCTGGGATTGGAGGCATGAGCCACTGCACCCAGCCCATTTTCTATAAAGAGCCAGATGGTAAATATTTTTGGCTTTGTGGGCTATGCGATCTCTGTCACAACTGTTCAATTCTGTCCGTGTGGCAAGAAAGCAGCCACAGACAACATGTCAACAAAGAGGCATGGCTGTGTTCTTATAAAGCTGTATTTACATAAACAGATGGGGCTACGCTGGGCTGGGTATGGCGCTCAGGCTGTAGTTTGCTGAGCCCTGCTTGGGAGCACTCCAGCTCCTGCCTCCAGGTTCTAAGCAAGCCATGCTTGGTGGGATAATCAGAGTCCCCCCTCAACTTATCCTGCCTGTGACCCCAGGCAGGAGCCTCTGGGCCCATGGAGATACCTAGAGGCATGAAGGACGTGGTCTCACTGAGACTATGTTGGACTGTCTGGGTGAAGTAGCAATGGGGAGCTCCCCGCAGCCCTGGCCCACAGCAGGGCCCCCTGAGCCCGTGGGTGGTGGGTCTGAGTGTGCCTTGCAGAGAGGGACTCTCTATATTGGGTGTCCACACAACCTGTAGCCATGCCTCACACTCAGAGAGGTACCGGGCAAACCATCTCCCTTGTAACCCCAACTTGCCTGGGAATGTGCATTCACCCCAGCTAAAAAGATCCTGAGGCATCTCCCCAGAGAGGTGGACACATGTCAATATCAGCCTTCCATGTGTGGTCATGAGTCCCTCTCTTGTTAAACAGTGGTCTCCAGCACTTTGGGAGGCTGAGGCAGGTGGATCACCTGAGGTCAGGAGTTCGAGACCAGCCTGCCCAACATGGCGAAATCTCATCTCTACTAAAAATACAAAAATTAGCTGGGTGTGATGGCACATGCCCGTAATCCCAGCTACTTGGGAGGCTGAGGCAGGAGAATCGCTTGAACCCGGGAGGCAGAGGTTGCAGTGAGCCGAGATCGTGCCACTGCACTCCAGCCTGGGTGACAGAGCAAGACTCCATCTCAAAAAAAAAAAAAAAAAGAAACAAAAAAGAAATAGTGATCTCAGCTCATGCCGTGCTCTATGCACTGGGTTCTTCCTGCATCAGGCTTTTACCCCTGGGCCAGGCCCACATTTTAAAACATTATTACTTATTTGTTTATTATTTTATTTTAGAGATAAGATCTTGCTATGCTGCCCAGGCTGGACGGCTGTGGCTATTCACAGGTTCAATCATGATGCTCTACAGCCTTAAACTCCCAGGCTCCGGCGATCCTCCCGTCTCAGCCTGCTGAGTGGCTGAACTACACGTGTGAGTCACTGCACCTGGCCATGGCCCACAGTTTTAAAGGCCAGCTAGATGGTTCCAGAGGAATTCAGTCTTCTGCTTGTAACCCGTCCCTCTCTTGCTTTCATCCTTCATGATTCTGGGATTCCATGCTATGATAAGAAATCTAGAAAGCCAGGAGCTGAGTGAGACACCTGTATCATCTTCATGCCCCCGCCCCACCAGCTCAATAGAAAATGAGACCTGGAACTCAGGCTTGAGGCCAGACTGAGTGTGAGTCTTAGCTCTGGAGGAGTCACTTAAAATCTAAGCCAACATTTCCAATGTTGTATGCAAAGGGGATAATCATATAACTGATTAACTTATATAAAAAGTTTTTATCTGGCCCGGCGTGGTGGCTCACGCCTGTAATCCCAGCACTTTGGGAGGCCAAGACAGGCAGATCACCTAAGGTCAGGAGTTTGAGACCATCCTGGGCAACATGGTGAAACCCCATCTCTACTAAAAATACAAAAATTAGCTAGGCGTGGTGGTGGGTGCCTCTGATCCCAGCTACTTGGGAGGCTAAGGCAGAAGAATTGCTTGAACCTGGGGGGCGGAGGTTGTAGTGAATCGAAATCACACCACAGCACTCCAGGCTGGGTGACAGAGCGAGACTCTTTCTCAAAAACAAACAAGCAAACAAAAAGGTTTTATCCATCATGAGTGCTCAACAAAATAATAGTATCATGATTTCCCCATCAGTCACCTGCCTGGCCTTCCCTCTTGTCAAATCCTTTCCTTTAGTCTGAGTCATTTCTCACCTTGACCATTATCTGGTCTCCTTCCCATCCATCCTCTTGCTGCATGCAGTCTATACCCACCACTCCTCATCTTTGTTGCTCCTAGATCCAGCCTTGACTGCATTCCTCCTCTCTAACCCTTTATTGTCTCCCACACTCTAAGGAACATGCAAGCCACATCTGTAATTTCCAATTTTCTAGTGGCTACATTATTTTTAAACAGTAAAAACAAATAGGTGAAATGATTTTTAATGATATATTCTATTTAACACAATAAATCCCCAATATTACCAATTCAACCTATAATCAATATAAAATTAGTTACTAGATAGTTTAAACTTGTTTTTCTTTTGTATTCACTCTTCAAAATCTGGTATGTATTTTATACTCATGTCTTGGATAATTTGGTCAAGTGGATAATTTGGTCAGCCAAGTGGTCAAGAGCTACATATGGCTCGTGAAGAGACCACTTGGGTTGAGGGGATGCAATTCAGCCTCCTTCCCATGACACAGCCTTTGAAGGCTGGCTCAGGCTTGGTCCCAAGTCCCATTTCTTGTGCACCCTCTCTCCCTGTTTCTCCCATGTTAAGCCAGCTGCAACTGACCAAACACCCGAGTCTCTTGGTTGCTTCTAAACCTTTGCCCAAGCTGTTTACTGCCATGACTTCCTGTCCCTTTGTGGTGGCCTCCACCTGGCTGCACTGACTCGGGGGTCCACAACTGTCTCAAATCTCATTCCTTGGGCAAGACTTCCCTGAGCTCTTCATGCGGTTATTAACTTCCTCTACTGTGCGAACAGCGTGTTTTCCTAACTATATTTAGCATCTACTGCACAGTTCTAAATGTATTTAGCAAAGCTCCCTCCCCTACTAATCTGCAGATTCTCAGTGGGCAGGATCTACTCAACCCATTGATGTGCCTGATAAACACTTGGCAATTAGACAGTTGAATGAACAAATGAATGAATGTGTAACTGAATGAATTTTCGGGTTCCAAGGACCCTGCCATTCTGGGATCCCATTAGGTGGCTGGGGTCACCACCTTAGAGAATTGTGATTCCCTAAGAAGGGAGAACCAGCCCAGACCTTCTCTATCATATTAGTGACTGGCCACATTTCCTCTCCTTTCCCTTTCTCTCTCTCCCCCACACCCTTACTGCATGACAGTGATGAGAAAATCCACTTGATCAACCGAACTACAACTTTTGGCCTCATCCCTATCCCTCCCTTGCCTTCTGACCAGGGCCACAGTCACCCTGTGGGTTCTTCCTCTTGAGCGTCTCTCACTCCCTTCCTCCTCCATATCTCTGAGACCAGCCCCCAGACTCCCTGGCCTGCTCTGCTGCCTTCTGGCTCTTTGTTGAACCCAAGACCAGGGATGTCCTTCTAAAGAGTCAGTTCCTTTCATTCAGCCTCCTTTTCATAATCTCTATCAACCCCAGATAAGGAACCAACCCAATCCCTCACCCTGACACATAAGGACATCTGCAGTCAGGATACAAATGATCTTACCCAACTTTCCACTACCACTTCACGTGCTCAAGTCCACTCTTAGTGGTGTACTCTGCCATCCCTCACTAAGCCATTTAAAGTGCCTGATTATCACCCCAAATTCCCTGTCTCTCCTTGGACTATGATATGCTTTCTTTGTCTCCCAGCAGGACCCCACTCTTCACTCACACACCCAGGTTACAGTTGCCTCCTTCCCTGACCCCTGTGGAAGGAGCTGCCCAGGCCTTTGCTCCCAGAGCCCTCTGCATTCCCCTCTCCCTGCAGCCTCCTTACATTGGACGGTCATCATATTTCCCATGTGTCAAATGCAGAAGTCCTCCGTGGAAAGGCTGTTTATTAATATAAGTTACTTTGGGGCTGGGCGCAGTGGCTCATGCCTGTCATCTCAGCACTTTGAGAGGCTGAGGCAGGTGGATCACTTGAGGCCAGAAGTTCGAGACCAGCCTGGCCAACATGGTGAAACCTCGTTTCTACTAAAAATACAAAAACTAGCTGGGCGAGGTGACGTACACCTGTAATCCCAGCTACTTGGGAAGCTGAAGCACAAGAATCACTTGAACCTGGGAGGTGGAGGTTGTAGTGAGCTGAGATCATACCACCGCACTCCAGCTGGGGTGACAGAGACTCTGTCTAAAAAAAAAAGATCAGTTACCCTGGGACAGAGCAGGGGTGTGGCCATGGATGCTGTGGACCAATGGCGACCAGCCTCTCAGGTGACTCCTCTCACATGATTCCCACTCAGAGACTGCAGGGTGGCCAGTGAGCAGACAGACCCACTGTGGGTCTGTCTCAGGGTTTGCGCAGGGGGCACCCACAGCTGTGCCACCCCCCAAAACTCCGCAGGGCTGGGGCAGTAGAGCCTGTATTTGCTGCTGGGGACTCATTGTCAGATCTACTTTTCTGGGGAATAACAGGTGCTTATAATACAAGTTCCCCAGGGCTAGACTTGTCAGAACTTCTAACAGGGGTGACTACAAAAGTCCAGAGAGAAGAGGGGAGGCTTCTGTCTCACTTCCCCTTGGGTCTGGAGCACCGTGTAAGCATCCCCAAGTTAGTGGAGGCATCTTTAGATCCAGAGAAGCAGCTGGGGATCCAGGAGCCCTGGTTGCTTCTTTGACTTAAAGCTCACGAGGTATCTCCTAACTTGTGCTGGTATCAATGTTATCACATAGTCACCAACACTGAGGCCACTGCTCAGGGTGTGGGAGAGTCTGGCAGATGCTCCCAGGGATGCAAACGAGGGCAGCTGAGTCAGCACAGGCTGGGAGAGGGAACCTGCAGACACACTCGTGGGTGCTGGGGCAGAGACCAAGATTATGTGTCTTGATGGTCAGAACCACAGGAGCTAACACAAACTAAGGAGGTAACCCTGGACACCTGAGGCCTGTACTCATCTGCGCAGTGAGAGTGGAGCACGAGGGGGAGAGGGGTACAGGCCATGGTAAACACTGCCTCCTGAGGCCGCAGAGGGCTAGTTGGTCCTGGTGTCTTTTATCTTCTCCATTGTCCTGTAAAGGGAGGGGCTGTTCACACAAATTTGTTTTGCCTACTAGTGATCTCTGCCCCGCTCTGAGAATCGGTTGAGATCTGACCTTGGTCTGAGGTGTAAGACCCAGAGTTGGCCCCATGGGAGAGACCAGGTAAGAATCAGCTGCTGGTACCTTCCACAGACTGGTGAGCAGGAGCCTTTGCTTAGCCTGGGAGGACACAGCTGTAGCCAGAAGATGAGGCTATTATTGTAAGATATGGCATGATGTCACTATGCTTACACAGTGCTCTAGACCCAGGGGGAAGTGAGACAGAAGCCTCCCCTCTTCTCTCTGGATCTTTTGTAGTCACCCCTGCTAGAAGCTCTGACAAGCCTAGCCCAGGGATGACTTCTATTGTGAGCACCTGATATTCCCCAAAAGAGTAGATCTGACAATGTCATGTTCTCTTCTTCAGTTCAACTTGTAGGATGATCCATGGCTTTTTCTTTCTCACCTTATTCATGTTTTTGCAGGCAGGAATCCCTTGCTCAGAGATGAAAACTTCTCAGTAGAGATGTTGGAGCAATCAAAAGAGGTTGATCCCAGCCATGCTTCACTCAAAGTCTAGGAGTGACTCACAATGCCACTGGGAACTTCAATTTGATGTTTTTTTTTTGAGATGGAGTCTCGCTCTTCCCACCCAGGCTGGATCGCAGTGGCGCGATCTCGGCTCACTGAAACCTCCACCTCCTGGGTTCAAGCTATTCTCCTGCCTTAGCCTCTTGAGTAGCTGGGATTACAGGCACCTGCCAGCACGCCCAGATAATTTTTGTAGATAATTTTAGTAGAGACAGGGTTCTGCCATGTTGGCCAGGCTGGTCTCGAGCTCCCGAGCTCAGGCAATCTGCCTGCCTTGGCCTCCCAAAGTGCTGAGATTACAGGCGTCAACCACTGCACCCAGCCCAATTTATGACATAATATCAATCTGTAGAAATGAATTGTGTTATACATACTAGCAATGAACCATCAAATATTACAAAATAAAAGCAACACCATTTATAGTAGCACCAATAGGAAATGCTTAAGGACAAATTGAGAAAAACAGAAAGTCTAGTAACCTGAAAACTACAACAAAAGATAAGATAAAAAAGTGTTAAATAAATAAACAGTTACTATATTCCCAGTTTCTGTTTCCAAATACTCAATGTGGTGAAGATGATAAATCTTCCCAATTTGTTTGATAGATACACTGCAAGGTTTTCCTGTAAAGTAAGTTTGCAGTGAATAGGTAGAAATTTTAGCAGAGAAATAAAAGATATAAGAAAAGACATCATGGAAACATAGCTCCGGTATGTTAGCCCCAAACTTTGAGCTCTGACTCAAGGGAGGTAGGCTGTGGTCAAAGTGAGCAGGGACCCAACCCTCACCTCTGACTTCAATGTCTTTTGGGTTCTTATTTCCAGGCTGGGCTGAGTCATTCATCCATGATGTTGGGCTCAGAGCTCAGGAACTCATCTACATCAGGAAGAGCAGCAGCATTGAGACAAACAGTGTGGTCTGGCAGCAAAAGCCTCCAGGCAGAAGCCCTGGAGATGTGGGCTCTGCGAGTTTAACTCTCACTATCTTAATTACTGTAATTTTCATGATGGGTTCTAATATCTGGTAGGGAAGAATGTCTTAGGAGAGTGTTGGCTAACCTTGGCTTTTTGAATTTCCACGTAAATTTTAATTATTAATTCATAATTAATTATATAATTTTTAAAAGTCAGTATCTTCCAATTAGTTTGGAGACCTGAGTGACATTATAAAAAGTTAAAAGTTGCAGGACAAATTTTAACACAAAGTTTTACTTAATTGGCATATGGGATTTAAAAGTCAGTACCACAACATAGTAAACAGGAAAATGAATTCTTTCTGCATGTTACTGTGAGGTATTGTTTCCACCATTACAACCATTAAATAACAGTGAAATAAACTCATTTTAGAGACACACATTCAAAGTCTTAAAACAATAAAGTATTGAACCAAGTTTTCAAACTTAATAAACCATATTTATTCACATTTTTCACATGAAAAATAAATTATATACTTTACTGATTAATATATTAAAGGCAAATTCACTGACAACAAGACCTTTAAAAAGTAACAACATTCTGAGAGTGTTGACATAGTTCATGTTTCGGACATGAAGTGTAATTCAATAAATGCTGCCAACATTTTGCAAATAATCTCAAGTGTAAATTTTTAGAAATCTCAGTTCTAAAAGGAAATAACTTATGTGCATGTTTCTAAATGCAAAGTAAGTTACTGCCAAGGAAATAATGACCAGGAAATAATAAGAAAAGGGATTTATTTATTTTCCCTTTAGGATTATTTTAAGAATTTCTCCCTGGCTTAGCTAATTATCTTGAGATCCCAAATACTATACTCTCAAAGATCACACTATCACCTACTAAATCACACAACAAGTTATATGGTGTGAAAAGAAATAAATCTTGGGACTGCTAAATGGACAGAACACAATGTCATCTCTCTGCTCACCTGAGACAAATGCACATCTCATTGCTGCTTCTGCTCTATCGCTTCACTAAGCCAGACTAAGGCATAAGTGAAGATTCCTCTCCCCTCCTCTCACATATAAATTGTGTATTCAGAAAAAGGCTAATCAGAGACTCAAAAGAATGCAACCATTTGTCTTATCTACTTATGACCTGGAAGCCCCCTCCCATGCTTTGAGTTATCCCGCCTTTCTGGAAAAGATCAATGGACAGCTTGCACATATTGATTGATGGCTCACATCTCCCTAAAATGTATAAAAGCAAGCTGTACCCAACCACCTTAGGCACATGTCCTCAAAACTTCCTGAGGGTGTGTCACATCCATAACCTTGGCAAAGTAAACTTTCCAAATTTATTGAGGCCTGTCTCAGAGACTTTGGGTTCACAATGGAAAGTTGAGAGAGAGGCCCTCAACCTCCTGCTGGACAGAGCTGACTCCAGTGTTCTTCGGTGATCCCAGGGAGTTCTTATCGGACTTCCCTCTGGTGGAAGAGCACGTAGGCATTCAGTATCTTTGGCATACACAAGTGCGTGTTTGCCTTACGGCACAGCATTAAGAAGTCTAAATAAAAAAGGTTTTTTTTTTTTTTTTCTTGACAATCTAAAACAAAGGGCCCATGAATCCCACAAGTAATTACTCACTAAATGTGTTGAATGCAAAGTGTAGGTAAAATGAGGGTCTTTTTAGGGTATTGCTTAGAGTGGAAGTCAGGGGACCTCAGTTCTGGCACTAAAATTGATCCCTCATTTGGAGGGTGATATTGGGGAGGAAGGGCAGGAAACAAGAGAGCTGTTCGGTAATAGAGTAAGGGAAAGAGGGTAAATATCCTATGGAAGGCAAATTTAAGCAAATGACAAGTAACATTTAAAAGTATGTTCTGAGGCACAGCGTGGGATCACCCCTGGCTTTGTTTGGCCATTTCTGCAGACTGGCCAAATCTCGGTAAATTCTGGCAATGATACTTTATTTAGCTCTTAAAATTTACCATCATCGAATGCGTGACTACAGTGGCATGATCTAGATCTTGAATAGAGTGAATCTAGTACAGGCAAAAATTTGGAAATGCCCCTACAATATTTCAAATTTAGGTTTCAGAAATGCTAAGATCTCTGCCAAATGGTTTTCAAATAGCTAATTGTGATCGGGTTTTTTGATGTACTTTCCCTCATACATTTTTTGTCCTGGGAGTGGGCGGTTTGGAGGTAGAGACTGCTTTGCTGCGCTGACTAATGAATATGGTAAAAGCACAGGGCTAAAAATATGTTCTCTAATTAATTATACTCCTATGTAAATGAAAAAGAAATTTGAAAATTTTAGTGGACAACTACTTCTTCTGAAACTTTAAAGGTTAGATTTCTTTATTAGTTTCTCTTTGATATTCATTTCTTCCTGACAGCATGCCTCCCCTCCCCCACCTCCTCGTGGTTCTATAGCTAGAGCAGCAGTACTAGAAAAAAGTCTATTCTATTTTTAATGTACAGAATCCTACTTCCAATTTTATAGAAAACTAAATTAAAAATGTGCTTCACCAAAGCATTCGCACTCCAGGGCTCATCATTTAGGTCTAATTCTTCTGTAACTCTGTCATTAAATTTATACCACTTTTCTTTTCCACGTCCCCCAGAACCCAGAGATCAGATGAACATGATGAGGTTAAAAACAAACATCTTATCCCCAGCATTTATCTCTATGCATTGTCTACAAATAAAGCAGCTACCATTTTAAACATCTAAGAAAAATACGGCAACAATTATTTCAATTTATAAAATAAACTTTTCAAATTGAAGGGGTAAAACCAGTTACATCAAGCTTTAAAAATTCAGAATGAAATGAGGTCAAAGAACAAAGCCAGCATGTCCGGCACCACAAAAGTGAGTGTGGATGATAAGGGAGCAGACAGAGCAAGCGGGAGGCTGCTGGCCGGTGGATGAGCGATCACCGCCTCCAGAGATCCTTCCCCACCTGTCCTTCATGAAGGAAAAGCAGGGGCCTGTGTGTGCTGCTCATTGTATATGATGACACTAAGTGCATAGGTTTCCGTGAGGGCACTTTTTTTTTTTCTGGGGACTCTCCACCTTCCTGGATCTACACTTTGCCCATCTTCACCAATTTCCAAAGAAGAATTCTGCCAAGCCATTCCCAAAACTGTAAGGCTCCACGTTCAGCATCCAGGGAAACTATGCTTTAGCCAAAAGACCATATTGATGTGGATTAATACCAGCAGGACCCAATGAAGTCAGATACAGATAAGAAGCTGCGATTTCCTAGTTTAATCCCAGAATAACTACCTCTTCAATTTAATTACAAAATCTCAGAAAGGCCAAGTCTGGGAAAGCCTCAGCAGCCCCTGGTTTGAGCATTAAACATTTTTCTTCACAGCAATGACAAGGCTGCCCTCTAGAAACGAGGGCTCCTGTAAAGAGATCCGCCTGCGCGGGAGCAGCAGCTGCTTCAGACAAGGGCTCCTCGGAACACTGGGGCCACAGCCCTTCACATGGTGAATGAAACGGGAGAACAGAAGAAGAAAGAATTGAGTGAGGAAATAGTTTTTAAAAATTTCGGGAAGAGAAAAAGTTACCCTTTTTGTTCATCATATTTACTGGAGAATCTAATCTCCCAGTCAAATCCAAATCTCATTAGGTCAATTACCAAGACACCAGGTCAAAGCTTAATGTAGGTCCTTTCCACTGAAACAGAATTCACAGACACAAGCAAATACATAGAAAGGTAAATCTAACAACCAATAAAATCCAGCTTGCTACAAAGTAGTTGTCTAATTTTCTTTTCTGTTTTTTCCCTGTAATTTAAAACTGACTCATCTGATAGAAACTTGGTGTTGGTGACTGGAGCCTAGTGAATCAGCTGGGTTGAGCCACAGGGTGTGGGAGAGGAGTCGGGAAATCTGATTTCTAGACTTGGCTTGCTAGACTTGGCTCATCACAGTGATTCCCAGGAAAGTTACTGTACCTCAGGCTTCTTGTCTGTAAAATTAGAGAATATTGCCTGGATACCTCACAAGCTGATCGTTTCAAGGGAAGGTTAAAAAATAAGGCAACATACAAATCTAAGGAATATGTTTTTTGAGGACAGATACTTTATAATGGGTTGGTAAACTACACCAGTGGGCCCAGTCCAGCCTGCCATCAGCTCTTATAAAGTCTTAAAGCACAGCCATGCCCATTTGTTTACTATTGTCCATGGGTGCTTTTGCACAACAGCAGCAAAACTGAGTAATCAGGGACTATACGGCACTGAAAGCCTAAAATATTTACTCTCTAGCTCTTTACTAAAAAAAACAAAAAAACGACTCGCCCAGCCCAATCTAAAACGTAACTTTGAACTTGATAAATGAATATGTACAGGCAATTTTAATGAATTATTTTATACTATTTCTACTGCATGTATCTTCATCTTGTTTTTTTTTTCTTTTTGAGATGGAGTCTTGCTCTGTTGCCCAGACTGGAGTGCAGTGGCGCAATCTCGGCTCACAGCAAGCTCTGCCTCCCGGGTTCACTCCATTCTCCTGCCTCAGCCTCCTAAGTAGCTGGGACTACAGGCGCCCGCCACCACGCCCGGCTAATTTTTTGTATTTTTTAGTAGAGACGGGGATTCACCGTGTTAGCCAGGATGGTCTCAATCTCCCGACCTCGTGATCCGCCCTCCTTGGCCTCCCAAAG
The DNA here is from genome assembly GCF_006542625.1 of Nomascus leucogenys. NCBI lineage: Eukaryota > Metazoa > Chordata > Mammalia > Primates > Hylobatidae > Nomascus > Nomascus leucogenys. Next base: position 60,412 of record NW_022095791.1, on the reverse strand, counting down.
TGCTGGGATTACAGGCATGAGCCACCACACCTAGCTTTTTTTTTTTTTTTTTTTTGAGATGGAGTTTCTCTCTGTCACCCAGGCTGGCAGCCACCTCCTCCTCAAGAGATCCTCTGGCCTCGCCTCCCGTGTAGCTGTGAGCCACCGCACTCGGCCGTATCTTCATCTTCCTTCTAAATGGTCATGACCCCAAATCTCCCTCCTAGTTATAAAGTGACATGGTAGAAAGATTCCTTTTGGTTTTGTGGCTTTTTAATTTGACTACAGCTCCCTGAAGAGACAATACAATGCTCATTTCATTTTAGGGGTCTCCTCCCCGGAACTGACCTGTAGAGTGCATTTATTGGAATGGCAAAGCTTCCTTTAATTAGAGTGGATGTGAATACTGAAAACACCCACATACACAGACTCGAACGTGAAGAAGAAAAATTGTCCAGTGTGTATCAACATCTTTGAGGCTTCCAGGCCCCAAAGGAGCCACGCGAGTTCCCCTGCTCCCTGCCTGGCTTGTTCCCCTGTTGGCTGAACCAGTGTCCCCCATCAATCCTCAACCTCACGTGTCTCTATCCCCTGCCAGCCCATTAAACAAACAAGCCAACCACATCCTCCCACAGGCACCAGAGGCCACCACACCCCCTTGTTCCTACAAAGCCTGCCTCCACGCCCCCCTGCTTCACTCTGTTCCTGAGTGCACCCATCGTGTGGCCCTGCCTGGTGTGTGGTGTCCTTTTCCCCAGGCCGTGAGTATATGTAACTCATAAACTGCTGTTGACCACATCTGTCCAGCACAAGGTGTCAAATGTTCAGCTACCTTGTGCTATTTAGGGTGGGGCATTCTTCCTTCACCAACATGGTGAACGATGATGATAGAATGGGGTGCAGCTGTCTCAGGGTCTGCACAGTGGCTGTTCATAGCTGTGCCAACCCCCAAACTCCCCAGGGCTGGGCAGTGGAGCCTGCACTCACTGAAGCAGACTCAGCTGCTGCATCTTCTCTGGGTGTGGTCCCAGCACCCACCTCCTCCCATGTCCTGCCAGACTCTCCCATCCACCAGTCCCCAGGTCTTGAATAAATGCATAGAGTGGGGTGGGGGCAGGCAGTGGGTGGGACACATTTGCATCTGTAACCCTTCCTCTGTGAGGCCAGTGGAGGGGATAAGAGAGGCCTAGGGCAGCCACTCCAGCTCTGGACCTCGGGAGGGCTGTGTCCACCATGGCCAGGGCCCCTGCTCCTCCCTGCTGCTCCCCTCTCACTTATCAGGTAGAGACAGGCCTCAGATTCCCGGGAAAGCCTCCCAGTCTGAGTTCTTGCCCTGTGTTCCACTCTCACATTTTGTCCCTGCTTACTCACTCATGAGCATTTGTGTTTGCAGGTTTTCCTCACCTTGGCCTATTCTGACTCAGCCACCCTCTCTCTCTGCATCTCTGGGAAATTCTGAGGCTCACATTTACCCTGAGCAGTGGCTTCGCTGCTGGTGGCTAGCACATGTCCTGCTACCAGTAGCATCCAGGGAGTGCTCTCTAGTATCTCCTGAGAGATGATATATCTCCAGGAGTCCAGATCAGTCTGCTGATCTGACTCAAATAAGCACCATGGCTCCAGGGTCCCCAGTCGCTTTTCTAAATCTGAAGATGCCTCAGCCAATGCAGTAATTCTGCACATCTCTGGGCTGCAGCCGGAGGATGAGGCTATTACATATCTCAGCAGCCATGGCACTTCCACAGTGCTCCAGACCCCCAGGGAAGTGAGACTAGGACCTCCCCTGTGTTCTGTCTGCCTGGTGCAATCACCACTGTCCTGCCTGGGACCAACTCTGGCTCAGGGGTTGACTCCTGTTGTTACTTTTTCAGCCAGTGCCTAATTTTCCTAGGATATATAGATGTAAAATGTGTTCTTTTTTTCTTAGTTAAAATGTTAATTTGATATATTTTTCATATCTTTTCCCCTTATGATGCCTACAGTGGAGTAAGTCAGTTCTTAGAGCTAAGTTTCCCTTGAGGGAGATTACAGAAGAGGAAGGAGATGAATAACCTACACATGCTGTCCCAGTCCATTTTCTCCATTTTCTTCTGATATAATAGAATACCATATATTGGGTAACTTACTGAGACTAAAAGTTTATCTGGTTGAGATTTCTGTGGCCTGAGAAGTCCACAAGCAGATGCTGAAATCTGGCAAGGGTCTTTCTGCTGCATTATCTCAGGGAAAAAGGGCAAAGAAGAGTGTGAAAATGAGTAAATATGGTTGAACTTTATCCTTTTATCAGGAGCCCACTCTTGAGATATCTATCCCACTGCCAGGATAAGGGCACTAATCCATTCATGATGGTGGAACCCTCATGACCTAATCACCTCTTAAAGGTCCTGCCTCGAACTACTTTTACTATGACAATTAAATTTCGCCGTGAGTTTTGGAGGGGATATTCAAACCATATCACGTGTCCAAACTAGGGCCTAGACCTGACTTAGAGACGTGTGTGGTCTGAGAACTTCCGATCAGCTGGTTGGTCCAACATGCCCCAACCCCAACTCCACTGACCAGCTCCAGGAGTGAGTGAGGTCATCTTTCTCACAACTGCTCATTCCAGTCTGTCTCTGAACTGTTCATTCCTCTTGAGGTTCAGAGGATGCAGGTCTTTGTGGTTCCAGGGATGTTGGGCAAACAGAGTCTTTTCCACAGTGGAATATGACTGTGCTTCTGACTTCACAGTGTGCAGAGGACACTCAGCACCTGCCTCTCTCCCTCACTTTGTCAGGCCCATGATTATCACCCTCTCCTTCTTCCTAAGTTCATCTGATACTCATGCCAAGACTTCAGTGAGCCTGGGGACACATAAGGATGATGATATTAAAATGAACAAGTTCCACTTCATATTAGTGGCAGAAGATCAGAGATCTGTAGGGGAGTTGTGTCCCCACTCTGAGTATTTAGGAAGCAACTCTAGGGACATCTTGCTCTGCTTCTCCCTTCTCTGCACAGGTGAGAGAAGGAGCCTGTGTAGACCATGGTTCATTAGAAGCTCCTGCCTTCTTCCTCTTTTCCACCCCCCAGGACTGGATGGGGCCTTTGTAATGGCTTCAAATTATAGTGAGAGTCAAACAAGACAATTGGTCAATGACTCCAACATCCCTCTCAGGGCTGCCTGACATGAGATAGCATGGGTTGCATCTGATACACCCCCACCCTTCTTTCTTATCTGTATATTAGGTTTTTCTTATTGATGTGAACACACTCTATATTATACAAAATAAGTTATATTTATATTTCAAACCTGTGATGGTGATTTTTTAATTATAGTAAAAATATACATATAAAATTTACCATCTTAATCATTTTAGGTGTACAGATCATAAGTATTAACTATATGCACATTGCTGTGCAACAGATCTGCAGAAATTATCCATCTTGCAAAACTGTAGCTATTGAATAACAGCTCCCCATTTTCCTGCCTCTTGTGGTGGTTTTAAATACAATGCAATACATACTAGCTGAAAATGGGAAAAAGAAGTATATGAAAATATTAAATGCATAGCACAAAAAATGAATAATAGGGTAACTTTGGTTATGTATAACTTTAAATGAGAAAACTCAAAGTAAACAACAATCTATGACATATCATATAAAATGCACAATAATTTAAAATTTTTAAAATTTAATATTAACAAAAATAAATGTAATACACCACATAAGTAGGTATTCAATAAAACTAAATACAATTATGTTTAATTTTTTTAAACTGTGAAAAAGATCCTATTAACTTTTGAATATTTAGGCAAGGAAACCACATACATCTCTTCTTGAAAAAGTTTGATTCCAATTTTTTTTTTTTGAGATGGAGTCTCGCCCTGTCACCCAGGCTGGAGTGCAGTGGCGCAATATCAGCTCACTGCAAGCTCTGCCTCCCGAGTTCACGCCATTCTCCTGCCTCAGCCTCCCGAGTAGCTGGGACTATAGGCGCCTGCCACCGCGCCCAGCTAATTTTTTTTGTATTTTTAGTAGAAATGGGGTTTCACCGTGGTCTTGATCTCTTGATCTCGTGATCCGCCCACCTCGGCCTCCCAAAGTGCTGCGATTACAGGCGTGAGCCACCGTGTCTGGCCAGTTTGATTCCAATTTTAACAGACAGGTGTTTTTGACAACCAGTTTAATTTATTTTCTTACTGAAATTTTCAAGCCACGGAAAGAACAAAAGAAGTAATATCCATTATATTGTCCAAAACAACAGCACCTGGAAGATCGAGAGGCAAAAATGAAGCCTGAGAATAGCAGGACATAGACATATTTCATAACATAGACTCACAGCAGAATAATGGTTATGTTGGTTCATTAGGGAAGAAAACAGGAAGCTCTTGCAAATACACTCAATATACAGGAAGATAGCTTGTGATTTTAACGAGTTAGCAATGCAGAACAATGAGGCAAAAGCAAACAAAAACACTAAAAGAAATCCATTCTCTAGGAATATTTTTAAAGACTTCGCTAGATTTACCAAAGAATTCAGTATTGATTTATTCTGTCTCCATTTTATTTCATAATGGAACCTGTCTAATTTTATGCTAAATGTATGCTGTAAGGACACCTTACTACTCTGAAAAAATAAGAGATCAGTGGATAAAAGACCATATTCTATTAAAAAAAGAGTGTGTTTTGATGCATGATTTTGTGACTCTACATTTTTAAGTAAGGATGAAGAACTTGGTGATTAATTAAATGATTCCTCAGTTGCTCATCAATGCCATCAGATGCCTTGAGTGTACTGTGAGGACAGCATCTGGAAGAAATGGAGGAGATCTGAGTAATAATTCAGATGGAGCCAGTTTCCACAATCTTATTTTCCCATTATCTGTAGCTCTGAATTTAAGTATCTGTGTTAACAACTTGTATTGTTTATCTGGGTGAATGACCTCAGAAGACACCAGGCAACTGGATGCCTGCACTTCTTTCATGCTAATGGTCTCCCCACCCCTAACACTTTGATACTTCCTTGAAATTGGATTACATATGAGATAGAAACAAAGAATGCAGGTGCCATAATGACTCTCAGGAGTCACTGAATCTGGGTTCATGATGCATTACTGTGTCAGCTGCCTCCCTCTTCTTGTGAAGGCTCTTCTTTATTCTTTGAGATGTGCTCATCATGAAATAGCTACAAGCATATCATCTGCTTGCCTTGCCTGTTATAGCAACCATGAAAATAAATTTGCAGCATCATATATAGCCTGAATATTCTCGAAAGATGATCCTAATAGCTCTAATAACAAAATTAGTTTTCTACAGAGTAGCTATATGTACATGCTGTCAGCTTATGTTAACTTGTGTTTTTATTGGTCTTAAAGCAAAATTTTTCCTGAAATTGAGAAAAGAACTAAAGTCCTTTGTCATTGTATGAAGAAAGATACAGCATCTGATACTGTGAACTTCTCTATTTTAAGATGTTTTCAGACATCCAGACCGGATAATAGGCCGGGCACAGTGGCTCATGCCTGTAATCCCAGCACTTTGGGAGGCTGAGGCAGGCGGATCACGATGTCAGGAGATCGAGACCATCCTGGTTAACACGGTGAAACCCCGTCTCTACTAAAAATACAAAAAAATTAGCCGGGTGTGGTGGCGGGTGCCTGTAGTCCCAGCTACTTGGGAGGCTGATGCAGGAGAATGGTGTCAACTCGGGAGGCGGAGGTTGCAGTGAGCCGAGATCGTGCCACTGCACTCCAGCCTGGGCAACAGAGCAAGACTCCGTCTCAAAAAAAAAAAAAAAAAAAGAAAGACTGGATAATAAAATTACTTAACAATTGAGAACATAAATTCAGAATTGAAAAAAAGCTTTATACTATACTATACTACTAACACGTTTTGTTTGAGTGTGGTTGCCTTATACGTTTTTGTAGTTCAATGAAAATAATGGCCACTTGTGAGAAAACTGAAATAGACTAGGACATAGTAGATAGAGATAGAAAGAACAGGTAAATTAACTGTCTATGCCACATGGCAAAGAAAGTTTACAGTATGTAGTCATTAAATGTACATGCTTATGGTTATATAACATAACCAAAGATGAATAATTTTAAATGCAATTTAGTAGAATTCAGAATGTTTTATATTAAATATATATTTCTGAATGAAATATAAAATCTGTTGAATGAGGGAGATACTTTATATGTGTAATTAATCTTATAAATAGAGAAGACTTTTACAATAGTTTGTACACTTTAGCTATAAACTATAATTCAAGAGATTCAATAAGAGTAGCTTTTTGTAACTTAAGTATTCTATATTTTCCTTGCATAAATTTTTGCCTTTGGTCACGTATTTTATTTAACCTGCTAAGATGGTAGAGAATGTACATACAGTAAGCTTTTCAACCTGACACATAAATTCAGGTTATTTGAAAATGGAATGGTGAAGTGTTACTGAAGAACTTTTACTATGGTTCACATTTGGTAATATTTCCTAATTATTCTAAAAACAAAATCCAAGAAAACCTTGATTTCATAACGTAAACGTCTGAGGTCTAAATCAATCAATAAAATAATTTTAAATTCATTATATTTTATTTTGATGCTGTCTAATTTCATAGTAGATTAAATACTAGCTGAGGCTCATTAGAGGTAAACTAGAGAATTATCATCCCATTAAGATAAATTTTGATTCAGGGAAGTAACATCTTAAGTTTACTAAATTTAAATTTAGGAGGAATTTACTAAATCAAGTACCAAGATTTTATTTCTGCTACTAAATGGAAGACATATGTAAAATTTAAATACATTCCATTGCTCAATTTATTCTTTACTATCATGAGAATTAGTATAGACAGCATATCTTACACAGAGCATACAAAGCCTTATCTTCATTGAATTACAAGTAAAATATATGTATGTATATATAATTATATATGTAATTTAGATATTAAATGACAGAATTTACTTATTTACCTGTGTGTGATGGAATTTGATTCTAGTAATTATTCCAGGTACAGTAACTGGTTGAAAATGGGACATGAAGTAAACTGATATGCTTAAAAGTAACTACAGCAAGCGAATTCATTGTAATGTCTCCAAGCAAAGCAAGACTACCCACATGAGATAAGAAATGAGAGGCTACTTATTTTGACCAAGTTTGCTCAATGACTTGGGGACCAACGACTACATGCACATGGATGCTTCTTTTGTACCCCCACCCCTGCCAAAAAATATGTTTCCACGGCAATATTTGGGAACCCATTATTTCCCAATTGATGCTTTTATTTTCATATAAGACAACAGTTGATACTCCAAAATCAACTTACATTTTAATTAACCAAATACAATTTTCCTAAAGACAAAGAGAAACATTTCATAACAATAAGAGTTAAGCCAACAGAAAGATCGGGATTATGAAAAAACAGAGAAAATCAATAAACCAACATTAAATGCTTGAAAAGACAACACAATTGGCAAATGTTTATTTAGGCTAAGCAAGAAAAAAACAGAAGAGATTCAAGTTGCTAAAATCAGGAATAAAAGAGAATCCATCACTGGTAGTAATACGAAATAAAAATAAAAGACAATGCAATGAAAATCTTATGCTAAAGAAATTAGGTAGCTAGATAGAATGAAGTCCTAGAAAGACACAAACTAAAACAGACTAAAGGACTAAGGAGAAATAGAAAATCTAAATAGACCTACAGAAGGTAAAAAGATTGAATTGTAATTTTAAGAACTTATAATAAAATTCCCATTTCAGGTAGCTATCACTCTGAGAAATTAATATCAATTGTTCACCAACTCTTGCAGAAAATAAAAGGGGAGAGAACACTCCCCAATTTATCTTATAAGGCCAAGATTACTCTGACACCAAAGCTATATCACAAAACAATATAGACCAGTATCTTTCTTTATTTTTTTTTCAGATGGAGTCTCACTCTGTCACCGAGGCTGGAATGCAGTGGCCCAATCTCGGCTCACTGCAGCCTGTTTCCTGGGTTCAAGTGATTCTCCTGCCTCAGCCTCCCAAATAGCTGGGATTACAGGTGTCTGCCACCACGTCCTGCTAATTTTTGTATTTTTAGTAGAAACAGGGTTTCATGTTGGCCAGACTGGTCTTGAACTCCTGACCTCAGGTGATCTGCCAACCTCTGCCTTCCAAAGTGCTGAGATTATAAGCGTGAGCCACTGTGCCTGGCCCATTGTTTAAATAAAATAAAAAATCTTCAACAAAATACTGCCAAACTGAATCCAGCAACATATAAAATAGATTACACACTCTATGCAGATGTGATTTACCCCAGCAATGCAACATTGATTTAATATTTGAAAATCAATGCATGCAAAAATCGTATTAATAGAATAAAACACAAAAATACATGAACATCTCAACAGAAAGTATTTGAGAAAATATTACACATTTTCATCATAAAACACTCCAGAGTTATGGACAAGAAGATAACTTCCTGAAACTAGTGGTATTCCTCAACTGGAAGTCTTTCTTCATGAAAATTCTGCAGTTCTCTCCGTGAAAGATCTTTCTTTCCTTCCTGTCTGCAAATGGCTTTCCTTCTTATTTTCCACCATTCTTACTAATTTTGTGATAGAGAAACACATATGTGGATTTGTAGGGAAAGGGATCTTTAGAAGTGTAGAATCTCAGTCCTCATCCTAGACCCCTGAGTCCACATTTCCCAGGAGCCCAGATGATCTGCGTGCACATTATGTTTGAGCAGCTTTGGTCTGACCCATGCAGGAAGGCAGTGGAGAGTTTGGCGATGGGTTGTTTCTGATGCCTCAGTCTATTCTGCTTTCTGCTAACATGTCTCACTCCCTGTGTCCCATGTTGTGCCTGATGTGCCAGGCCTGCTGTTCTTGAGGCTTCCCATGGACCATAGCAGCATCCCCCCTGAGCTTACTCATCCGCACACATGACCAGGAGTGCGTGATTAATAAAGTGATCTTCTCACTTCACATATTAATGTTAGTGAACAAGTGAAATGATATAATAGCTACAATTTTGCATTACTACTTACAACTGTAATAATATTGGCCATTGATGACATATTTATAAATCTTTAATATAGGTGCATATCTCATATTAACCTTAAATGACAATCAGTCATAAAGGTTAGAAAAATAAGCACAAATATAATGGAGATAGGTCCATAGGCTGTAGACCTAACAGAAATGAGAGGTATTCAGTGATATCTTCAACAAAGGCTCATGGAAGCGAAAATAAGTCAGATGTGTGGAATTAAACAGAGAAAAGTGAGCATGTGCTGGTTCTGGGAACCATCTCCTTCTTGGGGAGGGTTTTCTTCTATATCTATGAAGACAGAACCCATGTAGTTCAAGGTTCCAGAGCTTAAGGAATGACAAGCAAACCTGGGCCAGGAGGAGGGGACATCTATGAGGCCAATCAGAGGGCACCTGGGTCTCTGGGCCACATAGCCTGGATTTTTTCTTTTTGTCATCCTTACTTTACACTCACCATGTGTGAGCAGCTTTTTCTATTTCTGGAAACAAATTGATTCTGTCTGAACCGGGAGACCAGTAAGAGAAGGAGTTATTTTCTTTAATAGCACAAGTGACAAAACAAAATTCAACCTGAGTTGGTGTTGGTCACCGGCAGGGGTAGGACAGGGATATGTAAGAAGAGAGGGATGGGGATAGATTTTCATTTCGCTTCCCCATGGGCAGGAGCTGTTGACAACGAGGAGGTTGTAGCCACCTGTGTGATGGGATCATCAGCCTCTATCTCGCACTGGAGTCCAAAGGTGGTTAATGAAGTGTAGTGGCCTCACCCCTTTCCCAATCCTCACCTACCCGCTATGCCTACTCTCCCCTCCCTGATTTCACAACTGAAGGTGCAGGTACCCACAAGTGAAGCAGGCCAGCTCTGTACCTGGGATTCCTCCCCGGATTGTGTCTTCTGTAGGGGATTGTCCACCTGCTGGGATGGTCTAGGAAATTTTGACCAAGAAAAAAACTCCAAAAGACTGTCATCTTTTCTTTTAAAAGTCAGCTCCCCAGGTTTTATTACATGTGGTTCAGCAGGGAAAGAGTCAACGTCATCATATGTTTTATTATTGTTTTGTTGTTAGTTTGCCTGAGGACTCAGAAACATTGAATGGGACATTGAGAGAAACATTGTGAATCAGTAGCTACTTCCAAAATACAGTTTGTGTATGTGAAAATTATTTGACAATTGGAAAAAGAGCCATAGTTCCATTCTTAGCAGGCTGAGTTTCCTCTCACTTTCCCATCTGCCTGTGTAACTGTGAAGTATCAATATCCCAGGTCTGACAGTAATCGATAGAATAGATAGTCTTGTCCTCTGGCTGGAGCCCAGAGATGAGCAAATTGCCTGCACTGGCCAAGGCATCTTTGGATTTAGAGAAGCAGCTGGAGACTCCAGAGCCCTAGTGTTACTTGACTTTGAGAGGTAGGTAGATCAGGAGATACTGGGAAGGGCTCACTGGCTTTTGCTGACAGCAGGATATGAGATAAATATCAACACGGCAGCCACTGCTCAGGGTGCAGGTGAGTCTGGAAGATGCTCCCAGAGATGCAGGAAGTTGGTGGGGGGGAGGGTGCAGCTGAGTCAGCACGAGCTGGGAGAGGGAACTTGTAAACACAGACACAAATAAGAGACAGGGTTAAGATGAGGGTGAAATTTATCATGGGTTCCTGAGCCTGAGGGACTGATGCAGCTGAAAACTGAGTCCTGATCTCTGAGGCCTGTCCTTACCTGTGCAGTGAGAGAGGAGCATGAGGAGAAGAGAAGTTCAGGCCAGCAGTGAAAGAGGAGCATGAGGAGGAGAGAAGTTCTGGCCATGGTGGACACAGCCCCTGACCACCACAGTGAGGCTGAGCTGCCCCAGGCCTCCTTTTCTTCCCAACCCCCAGCAGAGGAGGGGCTGCTCATGCAAATGTGTTTCTATTCAGGGACTGCCCAGTCCCTTCCTGAGCCCTGGGGCTGGAGCTCAGCTCACACTGCAGACTGAGGAAGAAGATTTGCTTTCCCTCCTTGGGAGGGCCCTAGGAGAAATCACCTGCTGAGACCATACGCAGGTCCCTATTCAGCAGACTCTGCCAGACCAGAGAAGACAGCTGCTGAGTCCCCATCAGTGAGCACAAGGCCCAGCCCCAAGACCTAGGCTCCTTGGAATGAATGGTTCTTAAAGAGCAGCTGTGCAGACCCCACAGGCAAGTCCCACAGTGCAGCCTGCTGATAGCAGGACACTCACCTCCCCATGGCTCAGAGACCAGGGAGCCCAGCTGATCTCTGCAGCTCACCAGGACACTATTCCTCTGTACACACACCTGTGTCCTGAATCCTACATCCTGTGATGATGACGTGGACTACTAGATGCCTAGCCAGTATCTCACTCCCATAAGTAGTCTTGATCTATGAGAGGAGCAAATATGTTCGTTTATAACTGTTTAAAAATTTTATAACTTTTTAAGATGCCAGTGCCCCAAGAGTTCATTCTAGAAAAAGCTAAATGACCTGCATACAGCACTGTGGCACCACCACAGATGCTGAAACAGTTGTGCTGACTTGAGTGACATGAAGAGGTTGTTCAAGGCAATGACATAGAAAGGGACTGTTTCAGGAATCACCTCAGTGATAGGTTTAACATCCAGCAATTCAGAAAACATTTCCTTTTTTTTTTTGAGATGGAGTCTCACTCAGTCGCCCAAGCTAGAGTGCAATGGTGCGATCTCGGCTCACTGCAAGCTCCACTTCCCAGGTTCACGCCATTCTCCTGCCTCAGCCTCCTGAGTAGCTGGGACTACAGGCGCCCGCCACCACGCCTGGCTATTTTTTTTTTTTGTATTTTTAGTAGAGACGGGGTTTCACCATGTTAGCCAGGATGGTCTCGATCTCCTGACCTCGTAATCTGCCCATCTCGGCCTCCCAAAGTGCTGGGATTACAGGTATGAGCCACCACGCCTGGCCCAGAAAACATTTCCTAAGTCACACCATGATTTTAGCATGTTGATACTCACTAGATTTTATTTGTGAAAAAATAATAGTTGGGTAGGCATAACATTTACCAGTTCATGGTGTAACATATTTCTTATTTTATGAAGTGAGTTTTGTCTTTCTACCTTTTTATTTTTCTGTTTATCTGTTTCATCTACTTCTTAATAGAATTTTGTTTTAGATAGAATACAATTTGTTTATATTCTAAACCTAATTTTCCCTACTTACATTTTTTTCATGGCTTACTAGGAAAGATAAGTGTGACCTTTTAATGTTTCTGCAGAAATGTTGAATGACTGGACAGATTAATGCAGAAATTATCACTTCTTCACTGTATCCCAGATGCAAATCTGCTTTAACTGTGCAAATAGTCTTCAAACTTCTAGACTCACAGGTTCTTTTAGTGAATAATCTATGACCAGGATCCGCTGGTTCCCTCAGGCCTTTCTCCTCGAGGCAGCTGGAGACATCTTTCTCATTCAGCCTGTTCTTGTTACTCCTGGGCTTAAACTCCTTTCGTGGTTCTTCATTGCTGTTTATATAAACCCTGAACCATGCAGCCCCGCCAGCATGCCCTTCACATTGTGGCCCCTGCCTACCTCACAGCCCTTCCTCTTGCTCTGGGGCCTCCGGTATCACTCACTTCTCTTTCCTGGGAAACCCTGAGTTCCTTTCCATTCTGTGGCCTTCTCACCAAGTCCTCCTCTGTGTGCAGGGAGGAGATGAGCTTCAGCTGGAGGTCAGGGTGGAGGCACATCATCTGGCAACTCTGAATGTCTGTTAAAAGCAAGACATACTATTAATGGACCAAACTTGAATCCACTGACCAGGTATGCAAATCTAAGCACTGACATCAGGATTGCAGCAAGAGAATGAGACATTTATCACAGGCGTCAAGCAAGGAGAATCGGGCAGCTCATGCTTAAGACCCAACTCCTTGATGGCTTGAAAACAAAGGTGTTTAAAAGCAGGGGAAATCTTCAGAAAACAGACATCATAGTCAAAACTGTAAATCAATACATAGAGGTTATACACTGATTTGGCCTAAAACGGTAGAATATTTTGAAGCAGGGGCTTTCAGGTCAAAGGTGGTAGATTTAGAAATTTCCTGATTTGCAACTGGTTAAGGTCGTAAAGCTTTGTCCAAAAATTGGGGTCAGCAGAAAGAAATGTTAGCTCTGGCTCATGGGCGTGATTTCCTCAGGGCCCCTCAGTAAGAGACTTAGAACAAAGAAGGGCAGTCAGACCTCAGTCCTCAGTTTCCCCTTATCTGAGGCCTACTGACAGCCTAGACTTTTGGAGGTGATCTGAGTATTTGAAGAACAACTCGGGGGCATATGTTAAGTGCTTCAGGGGGAGAAGTCAGGCCCTTAATAGGGGGTCCCTTATCCACCTCAATACACACACCACCACAGAAGAGTTCATAGAATTTTGTTTACACATTTGTCACTGCGGATGTTTTTGAAGTTGCAGACATCTATGGAGAAAAGCCCACTGCATGTCCTGCACCCAGCATCCCAACTAAATCATCATCAATGTAAAATTGTCTTATTCGTCTTACATCCCTCTTTACCCCTCACTCCACGCACTCACCTAATTTTAAAACATATTCCAAACAACGTATCATTTCATTTACATATAATTTAGCATATGCAAATTCCTGATGTTCCCAAACTCTTGTGCATTAAAGATAAAAATTTTAACTTATCTCATATAAAAGATCTGTGCTTTAATATCTCCAATGGTTAGGAAATGTTAACTGTTGTACTGAATTTGAAAGTGAGGAGGGCATCAAAAAGCTTATCCACCATGATCAAGTGGGCTTCATCCCTGGGATGCAAGGCTGGTTCAACATATGCAAATCAATAAACGTAATCCAGCATATAAACAGAACCAAAGACAAAAATGACATGGTTATCTCAATAGATGTAGAAAAGGCCTTTGACAAAATTCAACAGCCCTTCATGCTAAAAACTCTCAATAAATTAGGTATTGATGGGATGTATCTCAAAATAATAAGAGCTATTTATGATAAACCCACAGCCAAAGTATCATACTGAATAGGCAAAAACTGGAAGCATTCCCTTTGAAAACTGGCACAAGACAGGGATGCCCTCTCTCACCACTCCTGTTCAACATAGTGCTGGAAGTTCTGGCCAGGGCAATCAGGCAGGAGAAAGAAATAAAGGGTATTCAATTAGGAAAAGAAGAAGTCAAATTGTCCCTGTTTGCAGATGACATGACTGTATATTTAGAAAACCCCATCATCTCAGCCCAAAATCTCCTTAAGCTGATAAACAACTTCAGCAAAGTCTCAGGATACAAAATCAATGTGCAAAAATCACAAGCATTCTTATACATGAATAACAGACAAACAGAGAGCCAAATCATGAGTGAACTTCCATTCACAATTGCTTCAAAGAGAATAAAATACCTAGGAATCCAACTTACAAGCGATGTGAAGGACCTCCTCAAGGAGAACTACAAACTCAACAGAATAAAAGAGGACACAAACAAATGGAAGAACATTCCATGCTCATGGATAGGAAGAATCAATATCGTGAAAATGGCCATACTCCGCAAGGTAATTTATAGATTCAATGCCATCCCCATCAAGCTACCAATGACTTTCTTCACAGAATTGGAAAAAACTGCTTTAAAGTTCATATGGAACCAAAAAAGAGCCTGCATTGCCAAGTCAATCCTAAGCCAAAAGAACAAAGCTGGAGGCATCATGCTACCTGACTTCAAACTATACTACAAGGCCATAGTAACCAAAACAGCATGGTACTGGTACCAAAACAGAGATATAGACCAATGGAACAGAACAGAGCCCTCAGAAATAATACCACACATCTACAACTATCTGATCTTTGACAAACCTGACAAAAACAAGAAATGGGGAAAGGATTCCATATTTAACAAATGGTGCTGGGAAAACTGGCTAGCCATATGTAGAAAGCTGAAACGGGATCCCTTCCTTACACCTTATACAAAAATTAATTCAAGATGGATTAAAGACTTAAATGTTAAACCTAAAACCATAAAAACCCTAGAAGAAAACCTAGGCAATACCATTCAGGACATAGGCATGGGCAAGGACTTCATGTCTAAAACACCAAAAGCAATGGCAACAAAAGCCAAAATTGACAAATGGGATCTAATTAACCTAAAGAGCTTCTGCACAGCAAAAGAAACTACCATCAGAGTGAACAGGCAACCTACAGAATGGGAGAAAATGTTTGCAATCTACTCATCTGACAAAGGGCTAATATCCAGAATTGACAAAGAACTCAAACAAATTTACAAGAAAAAAACAACCCCATCAACAAGTGGGCGAAGGATATGAACAGACACTTCTCAAAAGAAGACATTTATGCAGCCAACAGACACGTGAAAAAATGCTTATCATCACTGGCCATCAGAGAAATGCAAATCAAAATGACAATGAGATACCATCTCACACCAGTTAGAATGGCGATCATTAAAAAGTCAGGAAACAACAGGTGCTGGAGAGGATGTGGAGAAACAGGAACACTTTTAAACTGTTGGTGGGACTGTAAACTAGTTCAACCATTGTGGAAGACAGTGTGGCAATTCGTCAGGGATCTAGAACTAGAAATACCCTTTGGCCCAACCATCCCATTACTGGGTATATACCCAAAGGATTATAAATCATGCTTCTATAAAGACACATGCACACCTATGTTTATTGTGGCACTATTCACAATAGCAAAGACTTGGAACCAACCCAAATGTCCACCGATGATAAACTGGATTAAGAAAATGTGGCACATATATACCATGGAATACTATGCAGCCATAAAAAAGGATGAGTTCATGTCCTCTGCAGGGACATGGATGAAGCTGGAAACCATGATTCTGAGCAAACTATTGCAAGGACAGAAAACCAAACACCACACGTTATCACTCATAGGTGGGAATTGAACAATGAGAACACTTGGACACAGGGTGGGGAACATCACACACCAGGGCCTGTCGTGGGGTGGGGGTAGGGGGGAGGGATAACATTAGGAGATATATCTAATGTAAATGACGAGTTAATGGGTGCAGCACACCAACACGGCACATGCATACGTATGTAACAAACCTGCACATTGTGCACATGTACCCTAGAACTTAAAGTATAATAATAATAATAAAAAGAATCAGCCCCCTAGCCTGGCAGTGCTGCTCTACAGGCACCCTCAGCCCAGATCCCTCCACTGCACCTAGTGGACACAGTTTACAGGATTGAGTCAGTGGGACACCCTGTTCCTTTACACTCCCAGTCATGGGCTCAGATTCTGCAGTTGTCTCACTGCTGGAGGGAGAAGCCTGCATCAATCACCCTCAAAGAAGATATGAAGTTATTTCACCTGTAAAGGCAAGAAACTGTTCGCAGCACTGGGGGCAGGCCTGGGGAAGACAAGGTTTGTGAGGATGTTGAGAATTCATGCAGCTCATCCTTCAGCCCTGTAGCTTTCCAGAGAAGTGTATAATGGGGGTCACTAGGCGTGTGAACAACTGATTTGGTGAAAGATGCCACTTCAGATCAAAAGTGCATTTCCCCTTCCCCAAGGTGTCAGCAACACTGAAACATATTTGACTAACTTTATAGAGAAAGATTAAGATAGAGGATGAGGGAGACGTAAGGCCTCAGGAATATCTTAGCCGATAGAAAGCCTGCTGGAAGATGCATTTCCAATATGATTAGACTGATTGAAAACCTTGAAACTAAACACTTCCAAAGGAGACTGGGACCCATTTCTCCTGAGAATGACAATACAAAAAATAGTAGAGGAAACCAACAAACCAAAAGCAGACACTGTTTCAGATCTATTGAAAATCCTCAAGATAGTCTCATAATATAATATTCAAAATATCTAAGATACAATTCAAAGAAACACTTGTTATGTCAAGAAGTAGAAAAAGTCACCATTTGAATGAGAAAAGGCAATCTAGACATCAACACTGAGATGATTTAGGGCTGAAATTACATGACAGATAAATTGAAATCAGCCACCATAAAATCCTGTTGATGAGCAATTTCAGGCATTCTTGAAACAAATGAAAAAGGATAAATTCTCAGAAAAAATAGAAGTCATAAAATCAAACTAAATATAAATACAAATAAAATAAATGAAAAATTTAAAAAAAAACCTCTCCGGAGAGACTCGAGAACAAGTAACTATGAAACTAAAATCCACGCATTAGAGAAGACACTGAACACTGTTAACTAGAGAAGCACAAACCGTAGTTATCACAGCCCAGCAGGGCGAGCAATGGATCTGCTCAGAAGTGAGAGGCCTGAAAGAAACTCCTGGTGTCCCTGATGGTGAAATTTGGCCCCTGATCCCAGGGTTCCTCCCTCTTCGTGCTCAGAGGGCTAGACCTAGCAGTGAAGGGTTCCCAACCTCACCCCATGTGGCCCCTCCAGAAGGCAGAGCCCATTCTCGTTGATATTCCCGATCTCCAATAACACAAAGTGAAAGAGAATGTCTTAACCAGAGTACTGCGCCTTGGCCTATCTGAACATATTTCAAAGTTTAAATGTACAGTGAGCATAGGATGCTGAGCAGAGTCTCCCTGGACAGTGGCTGGAATTGGGAGCAGTGCAGGATGCAAGGACAGGTCAGGGGCCCTGAGCACCTGCACCTGCACCTGAACCTGCACCTGCCCAGGGTGGACATGACTCCCGCATCCACCAGAGGGCGCTGTGGTCTAAGCAACTAATCAGAGCTCCCCAGATCCTCTGCTGTTTTCCCTCCACCTGCTGGTGTTTCTGTGCCCTCCAGATGATGTTGCTCCTCCCCCTTCTACGACCTTTCCACTTTTCAGCCATAACCTTGTCTGAGGTTAAAGGAGGGGGTTGTGCAACCTCCAGAAAGGGAGAAATTTGCATGGAGCCCTCCCACTCTGAGGATATGCGTGACAGATAAGAAGGGCTGGTGGGCTCAGTCCCGGTGGTAGCTCAGGAAGCAGAGCCTGGAGCATCTCCACTATGGCCTGGGCTCCACTACTTCTCACCCTCCTCGCTCACTGCACAGGTGGCTGCCTGCAAGGAATTCAGGGAGCGTTCCTGGATGTCACCTGGGCTGATGATCTGTTCCTCCTGCCTGGGAACCAGTCCTCATCTCTCCCCACTGATCTCTGTGTTGCTCTCTCTTGCAGGTTCTTGGGCCAATTTTATGCTGACTCAGCCCCACTCTGTGTCTGGGTCTGTGGGACAGAAAGTCGTCATCTCCTGCACCCGCAGCAGTGGCAGCATTGGGAGCTACTACGTGCAGTGGTACCAGCAGCGCTCAGGCAGTGCCCCCACCACAGTGATTTACAAAGATAACCAAAGACCCACGGGGGTCCCTGATCGGTTCTCTGGCTCCATCGACAGCTCCTCCAACTCTGCCTCCCTCACCATCTCTGGGCTGGAGACTGAGGACGAGGCTGACTACTACTGTCAGTCTTATGATAGCAGTAATCGCACAGTGCTCCAGACCCATGGGGAAGTGAGAAAGAAACTCCCCAGAGCATCTCTACCTGGGCCAGTCTCAGCCTGTCTCCAGCGGGGAGGGTAGCTCTCCCATCTCTCCTGCCTAAGTGCTTGAGGTCAGCTTTGCTTATGACTACCTCTTTTCCTTTCCAAAATACCAATCTGTTCTTCCACACCTTGATGGCTGATTTTCTGATATGTGCACGATCAACTGTGGGATAACTGTAGTTTATAATAGGGTCTCTGAGCCACACCATTATGGATGTTCTGGTTGGGGCTGCCTTGCACACTGTAAGATATTGACTTGCGTCTCTGGCCTCTACCCTTAGATACTATGAACACCCTCCCCTCATTTGTGACAACAAGACCGTCTTGAGACACCGCCACATGTCCCATGCTTGGGGACAAAACCAGCCCAGGCTGAGATACTCAGTTAAAGAGCATGTCTTCAGCTACTAAGAAGCTTGGCTTTGAAATGTGTTTATGCCATTCTGCTGAGCATGAGGCTGGTTTTCTAATTTTTATGTTTCTGGTTCCCATCTATGAGACAAAAGAATAACACCAAACTTCAATGTTTTAATGGTTGAATGGTTTTCCAAGCAACAAGAAGTCAGAGATTGTGGTACTTAGAGGTGTAGAAGCCCTAACGAGATCCTGTAACACAGAGTTTAGCTCTGACTAGGACAGCACACAATGTCTTCCATCAATCTCCAACCCATAGCCCGCAGGCTGCATGCAGCCCAGAAAGGCTTTGAATGTGGCCCAACACAAATTTGTAAACTTTTGTAAAACATTATGATTTTTCCGCGATTTTCTATAGCTCACCAGCTGTTGATACTAACAGTTAGTATCAGTTTTATGTGTGATCCGAGACAATTCTTCTTCCATTGTGGCCCAGGGAAATCAAAAGATGTGACACCCCTGCTTTGCACTTTTGTACAATGCACATGGAAATATAACAGATCCTTCTTCCATCCGAGGTCATGTGACTCAGCCATTGAAAGGTGGAAGTGCTGAAATGAGCTCCATATGAACAGACCTTGAAAAATTATGCTCAGTGAAAGGAACAAATGCAAATGTCTAGAAATGAAATATCTAGAAATGACTGTATTTATAACAAATGTCCATGATAGGTAAATTCATGGAGGCTGAAAAGATCGGGATTATCCTCAAACCCTGTCATAATTTAGGTGAAAAGGATGATTTCAGAATTGGATAGAAAGCGATCTACTTCAAAAATAAGCTGGAAATGCCTCCACAAACAGAGGCGATGCTTTGTGGAATCCTAGGTGGAGAAGTGTATCAGGCGCAGATGAGATCTTTAAGAATACTTCTTGTTTTGTTTTGTAAAATTAAATGTGAATAAGAACACTGTGGGCCAGGCGCGGTGGCTCACGCCTGTAATCCCAGCACTTTGGGAGGCCGAGGCGGGTGGATCAGGAGGTCAGGAGATCGAGACCATCCTGGCTAACACAGTGAAACCCCGTCTCTACTAAAAATACAAAAAAATTAGCCGGGCGTGGTGGCAGGCACCTGTAATCCCAGCTACTCAGGAGGCTGAGGCAGGAGAATGGCATGAACCAGGGAGGCGGAGCTTGCAGTGAGCCGAGTTTGCGCCACTGCACTCCAGAGCCTGGGCGACAGAGTGAGACTCCGTCTCAAAAAAAAAACAAAAAAACAAAAAAAACAACACTGTGCTTGCTCGCTTACCTGCTCCTCAGGTCATTTCCTGTGGTCTCTAGAACAGCCCCCCTGGCTTTCCCCTCTCCTCCCTGAGCGCCAGCATCTGGGGAGTGAACAGCACAATCAAGGCCACACCTGTGAGACCCTCAGTGAGTCAGCAGGGCTGTGTCCTGGTGATGTCAAGGGGTATGGGGTCAGCAGGGGACCTGTGAGGCTGTCTCAGGGGGTGAGCATGTCTGGCCCTGCCAGCTGGGAAGCCCCTCAGGAGGTTGGAGGGGAGCTGAGCACACAGTGAGCTCTCTGAGCTGAGATGGGAAGTGACTGCAGTTGTCAGGACCTTCAGGGACACTCAGGCAGTCTAGGATCAGGCTCTCTCACCCTGTGGGGCCTGGTTCAGGTCAACTCCTCATCCTCCTCTTCTTCCTCAAGACAAGAGAGACATTGCCTATGGCTGAGGTGTCCTGGAGGTGATGCAGGTGCAGGGACATATTTGAACGTAGGAAATTCTCTCTCAATGAGACTTGTAGAGACTAAAAGAGCGTTAGGAACATTCACTGTTACTGCTGGAATCTTAGGGTGCAGATCTCTTGAGCACCTGCACCATGGCTTGGCCCCTCTGCTTTTTGCCCTCTTCCCTCCCTGCCCAGGTGAGGCACGTCCTGCTCTGGGGAGAAGGGTCTATGCGGTCCTCAGCCCACCTCTGCTCCACTCCCTTTCTCACAGGGCTCATTGTTCTGTCTTTCTCTCCACCCTCCTGGGTCTGTGGTCCACATGGCACTGACAGCCTCTTTCACTGACCAAGTCTCCGGGACTGACAATTACAATCACCCGCCCTGGAAACAGCCATAATACTGTCAATCAAGGCACAGCTTGGATTCAGGAGCACCTGGGACATGTCCCCAAACCTCAGACCCAGAGGGGTAACAACTATCCCTCAGGGACCTCAGGGAAGTTTCCCAGCCCCGTGTTAGGCAGTTTGGCCTCCCTGGCCATCTCTGGGCTCCAGGCTGGGGACGGTGCTGATTTTCACTATTTAGCACGGGATGGCGGCCTCGCTGATTATTCTCTGATTATCTGGATGCTCGGTGACTCCTGTGCATCTCTGGGATCATCATTCAGACTCATCTGCACCCTGGGCAGTAACACCAATGTTGTTTGCTCTGATATTTACTGGAAACATGACAAGGCAGGGAGCCTTCCCTCCCTGGTATCTACTGAGATTCTACTGAGATTCAAGCAGAACCAGGGCTCAGGGTCCCCAGCCTCTTCTCTGTGTGAGTGGATGCTGTCGCCAGTGCTGAGGCTTTGCATATCTTTGGTCTCAAGCTTGAGGATGAGGCTACTCATGGCACAGTAGTGCCTCTCACAGCGCCATGGATGGGATGTTCTCTCTAAAATAGAAGTCTTTTTTTTTTTTTAGTTTGGTCCCTTGGATAAGTAGACTCTATAATAATTAGACAAAAAATGTAATGTCTTTTTTGGAGGGTAGAGACATTGGTGAAAGAGAAACCAGGAAGGACTTGGCATGGGGGGTGGGTGGGCTTCAGACCACGGCTCTGACCCCCATGAAAGGAGAGAGGGAAGGGGGATCAGTAGGAACTGCCCCAGCCCACAGGCAGGTCAGACGTCAGAAAAAGCCTCAGCCGATTGAGTGGGTTCTTTCCCAGGGGTGCCCACTAGAAGTGCCCTGCTTCCTGCAGGAAGACCTGGCTGGAGGGACCCTGGGCTCCTCATTGCCTGGAGCCAGCCCAGGGGCAGGGGACATGTTAGTCACTTGTGGTCCTCCTGCAGGTTCTCCTGAAGAGGCATCTGAGTGAGACACTTCCACGGCCACCACCAGCACTGCTGCTGCATCCCCCCTCAGGACAGGGGCAGCACCCTCCTTCCCCGGCTCATCTACCTGAGCCCCATGTGAAGTCAATGCTCAGGCGTCTCAGGGTTTTCCCCCAACAGGCCCTGCAGCCACTGAGACCCTTATATACCCTGAGCTGCATGCTGTGGAGAGAAGGTCTGCGGAAGACCTTGGCTCTTAGCCATCGACTCCTCTGGGGAACAGCATGAAATCCTCAGACTGGGGATGGCCTCTGGAGCCATCTTTATCCTCCTCTTCTGCCCAGTATCTCCTGCTCCATGACCCGGGTCCCATGTCCCTGGCCCTGTTGCATCTCCAGTGTCTGATCCATGCCAGCCCTTCCTTAAATATGCATTGAACCCATTTTCCATTTGCCCAAGAAATGAGTGCTGGCAATGAGCTGCACTTTTTTTTTTCTAAATGGGAAATGGGTCAATGAATGAACGAATGAATAACAACGCAACCTGAGTCTCCTGTCACATGGTTATTTTAAGACCTGCATTTTTCTTTACCCAGGAGGAAAATGAGTCCCTGCAGCTGTTATTGCGTCTGAATTGAGCTAACTTGTGTCTACACTGTCATGCCATGGTCACAGTGGGACAGATGTACACCAAGCCTACCACAGCTTTCAGCCCTGCCCTTCCTCCCGCCCCGCCTGTGGCAGTCATGGCATCAGGGCTTCCCTCAGAGTCGGCCTCTACCCACCACACACTCTGGGCCATCTCCTGCTGTCCGACAGCCTGGGGTTCATTGAACCCTGTCCATGTGTCCTACCTCAGAGACACCTGCCACTCCTCCCCTTCCCTAATTTCTCTGCCATCCTATTTCTCCAGCCTCCCAGGAATGTCCCCTGCCCAATCTCCTGTCTCAGGTTCTAGAACTTGTCCTGGAACTTCCCCAGAGCTGAGTCTCTAATAGGAGAGCTGATGACAGGCACAGCCGCAGTCAAGCCCTCTAGCCAGCAGATGGAGGAGAATCAGCCTGAGGGCCCTGTGCATCCTCCCTGCTGCACACCTGGGCCCATACCCCCCTCCACCCTCCATATGCTCCTGCAGCCTCCACCTTAGTGTCTGCTTCAGTGTCTCCTCCCAGCACCTTCCTCAGGAAGGGCCTGAGATCTTGCATGGTGTGTTTCCCCTCGGTGAACTACTAGTCACAGCAGCATCCCGAGGAAGAGCCTCTTGATGAAGGGATCCTGTCGGTGCTCTGCCTGGGGAATTGCGTCCTCAGCTCCAGGACAGGTCACACGCTTTCCTGGACCAAGATTACATGCAGGCCACCCCTGCTGGCCCCCTGTCCCACAGAGGGAGGCCCGGGGTCAGGGATGGCACCAGGACCACAGCTCCATTGCTTCCTGTAGGAATTCTTCTCGCATGTTTGAAAGACAAGAGTTAAGGAAACAAAGCAGAAGGAAGATTCTGGATCATTGCAAAAGGAGAAGTTTGCCTGCAGACCAGCAGGGGGTGCAGTGAGACCTTCTCTGTGTATTTCTGCAGGACAAGTGCTCACAGCTGGGGAGCCCTCAACTGACAGAGGCTCAGGGCTGCTCCTTCACTTCCTCCTGGGACTCTGCAGCCTTGTCCCATCTGTGCCTGGCAGAGTCCTCTACACATGACCCTGTGTGTGGTCCCAGCAGCTGCTTTCTCTGGTCCCACCCGTGGGGCAAACTCCTGCCTCATGCCAGCCTCCCTGTCCAAGGGCCTGGTCCCTGCGAGTGCACCTGGGGGAGAGGCAATGGGGGAACACATTTGCATGGTCAGCCCCTCCTCTGTGAGCCCAGTGACGCTGGGATAAGAGAGGCCTGGGGCAGCCCACCCCTAGGTCTGTGGCCTCAGAGGCAGCTGTGTCCACCATGGCCCTGACTCCTCTCCTCCTCCTGCTCCTCTCTCACTGCACAGGTAGGGACAGGGCTCAGAGCCCAGGGTGGTCCCCAGCCTGATCTGTCCCTCATGGCTCAGATCCCTCAGCAGCTGCACCCTGACCCTGCTCCTCACTGTGCTGTGTCTGCATCTGCAGGTTCTCTCTCCCGGCCCGTGCTGACTCAGCCGCCCTCCCTGTCTGCATCCCCGGGAGCAACGGCCAGACTTCCCTGCACCCTGAGCAGTGACCTCAGTGTTGGTGGTAAAAACATATTCTGGTACCAGCAGAAGCCAGGGAGCTCTCCCAGGTTATTCCTGTATTACTACTCAGACTCAGACAAGCAGCTGGGACCTGGGGTCCCCAGTCGAGTCTCTGGCTCCAAGGAGACCTCAAGTAACACAGCATTTTTGCTCATCTCTGGGCTCCAGCCTGAGGACGAGGCCGATTATTACTGTCAGGTGTACGAAAGTGGTGCTAATCACAGTGAGAGAGACAGATGAGGAAGTCGGACAAAAACCAAGGTTTTAAGCCTGTCATTTTTACTGAACTGGTTAAGAACTTCAGTGGTTAATAAAATCACATTAAATACTGGATTGTTGTTAAAAATGGTGGCACATTATAACTCTCCCATTTTTTTCACATAATGCCCATAGTGACTCTAATCAGCTAAAATCAAAACACAAAAACTTATACCAATACTAAGAAATACTAACATTACTAACCAATTTCCACTAGTAAAAGGGTTGTGAAACAGGTGAAATACATCCAGATGGCATAATACATAATACCACTATATACAAGAGTTGTATAAAATTATGTATCGTGTATATATAAAATTATGTATCATGTATATGTATAATATATGAAATAAAATGTCAGCAGACATTACTGTCTTCCCACCAGTAGCCAGCAATTCTTCCCTGCCTCTAGAATAAATGATTACCACGGGTTGAATACGCGAACAGCCCTGGCAGCTCTGCAGGATGACTCTCACTGTTTGTTTATTTTTTTTTATTTTTTTTATTTTTTTTGAGACAGAGTCACGCTCTGTCACCCAGGCTGGAGTGCAGTGGCGCGATCTCCGCTCACTGCAAGCTCCGCCTCCCAGGTTCACGCCATTCTCCTGCCTCAGCCTCTCCGAGTAGCTGGGACTACAGGCGCCCGCCACCACGCCCGGCTAATTTTTTTTTGTATTTTTAGTAGAGACGGGGTTTCACCGTGGTCTCGATCTCCTGACCTCGTGATCCGCCCGCCTCAGCCTCCCAAAGTGCTGGGATTACAAGCGTGAGCCACCGCGCCCGGCCGTTATTGTTTTATTTTTAAGATTGCTTTTCTTTCCTTTTTTTTTTTTTTTTTGAGACGGAGTCTCGCTGTCACCCAGGCTGGAGTGCAGTGGCGTGATCCCGGCTCACTGCAACCTAAGCCTCCCTGGTTCAAGCGATTCTCCCGCCTCAGCCTCCTGGGTAGCTGGGATTACAGGCGTGCGCCACCATGCCCGGCTAAATTTTTTGTATTTTTTAGTAGAGACGGGGTTTCACCATGTTGGTCACGCTGGTCTCGAACTCCTGACTTCGGGATCTGCCGCCCTCGGCCTCCCAAAGTGTTGGGATTACAGGCGTGAGCCACCGTGCCCGACCTCCTTTTTTTTTTTTTTTTTTTTAGTTTGGTTTTGTTAGTTTAGTTTTGTTTTATCTCTTTCACTTGACAGTCAAAGATGATCCATGTGGATCTCTGCATGGGTCCGAGAGCTGCAAGGCTCCTGGTGCATGGCCGGGTCCCGCCTGCCTTGGCAGGGCTCCTCCACCTGGCTCCTGGAGGAGCTGCTGCGCCCGACTACCCTGCATGGAGCCCGCGGGCTTAGAGGCAGCTCGAAAGGGGCCTGATAGAAACTTCCCCCTGAGCAAGCAGTGCCAAACCCAGGCCGCCACCCAGGATGGAGGCTGCATCACCCCCGGGGAGCCCGGATCCTCGCCAGGGTCCACCAGGAGAGGAGCACATGGCGGAGATGAGCCTGCGGGGCTGGCAGAGAGAGAAGACACGGCCAAGCTGCGGGTGAAGACGCTGCACTAAGGCCCCACCCAGAGGCTGAGGTTCCCGGACCAGACCAGCAGCAGCGAGGCTGCCCAGAGCGGCGCCAGCAAGAAGGTCGTTCTCTCCAGGTCGGATCACAGAGAGGAGAAGCTAGCCTTGCACCTGGCCCAGGCAAGAAGCAGGACATGGGCTTACGCAGAAGAATCAGCACCGATTCCACATCATTCCCCATGGCAACGGCCTCTACGGTGCTGTCAGCAAGACCCAGTGCTAGACCCGAGCCTGCACCGGGAGCTGCGGAGCAGAGGGTGCGCCCCATCCCGATCATCTCCACCACTTTAGCTCCCTGGGTGAGGGCGACACGGGGAAGCTTATTATCGAGGCTGCCCAAAACGGGGCGTGGCTGAGTACCCTGTGTACATGGGGTAGATGCTGAATGTGAATAGTACTGAACTACTGGAGGGAGGCTGGAGAGACCCACGGTGTCTACCATGATTCATTATTTGGGCCCAGAGGATTCTCTAAGGCCTAGTATTTGGCTCAGTTGGCTCAGTAATGGGCACTAGGATGCAGTATTTGATCACTCCTATCCTAACCAAGTACGACAACTGGTGCAAACAGACTCAAAAGCAAAGGCAACGCAATGAATAACTTGCTCACTCTGGGGCCATATATTCTGAATAAAATGCCTGCCCTTGAAATGTCTGAAAACCTTACACCCTGGGAAAATTGCATACAGAACTTGTGCTTGGAGAATGACATGAACTCTAATCAGGGTAATAACACTTGTAAACTTCCTAACAGCTTTTCTTT
Source organism: Nomascus leucogenys (assembly GCF_006542625.1). NCBI lineage: Eukaryota > Metazoa > Chordata > Mammalia > Primates > Hylobatidae > Nomascus > Nomascus leucogenys. The sequence continues at coordinate 33,725 of NW_022095791.1, read as the reverse complement.
CCTTTCCTTTTTTTTTTTTTTTTTTTTGAGATGGAGTCTCGCACTGTTGCCCAGGCTGGAGTGCAGTGGCGCTACCTCGGCTCACTGCAAGCTCCGCCTCCCAGGTTCACACCATTCTCCTGCCTCAGCCTCCCGAGTAGCTGGGACTACAGGCGCCCACCACCACGCCTGGCTATTTTTTTGTGTTTTTAGTAGAGACGGGGTTTCACCGTGTTAGCCAGGGTGGTCTCGATCTCCTGACCTCGTGATCCACCCGCCTCGGCCTCCCACAGCGCTGGGATTACAGGCCTGAGCCACCGCACCTGGCACTTCCTAATAGCTTTTCTGTGAGTGTAATGCCATAATCATCTTTTAAAATGTTTTCTCAGAACTAAAAGTTGCTGGGCGCCTAAATGATGTTTCATGATAGTTTTGGGGGATTTTACTGCATCTGTAATTTTCTGTATAAGTGAGCACTGCTTAATTTGAAAGCTAATTTCTCACAATGTAAATCTGTTCATTCCTGGTAGTCTATTTTCTACAAAAGTGTATTTTTACACAACATTAAAAAATGGTGTACCTTCATCTATGACAGTACATTACTTTTGACAAGCAGCTTTCAGGCAGAAATTAAGAGAAGTGTTTTATATAAAATTTATTATTTTGAACAGAGTTTGTGATTTGGTAGTTATGCTGTTGAAATTTGAATTTTGCAATTCTTAGCAACTTATATTGATGCATTCTTGTTACCAAATGATTGGCCCATTACATTTTGATACAAATAGATTTGTTGTTTTGGAACCATTATTTGTCTAGAAATGGTCAATCTTTTAGAGAGAAATACTTAACAGAGGATTGTGGGAAGTTTTTTTATTTTCTTCTTCTTTAACGGATCGTACCAGGTCTTAACTGAATGAAAGTCTGATACTTGCTGATGGCAGAGTGACTATTCTGCACTCGACTGATGTTTAGAGCAGAATGTCGGGTGCTCTCAATTGTTTTTATTTATGTTTGTGATTTTGTTTTAAGGTAATCTTAACATGGTATAAGACTCTGTGGCAAGATAAACCTACTGCAATATAGCATATTGGATTCCCCTAAGAGATTTAAAAGCTAATGGCATAAATGCCTGGAGCCAACCTCTGCAGTTATTTCATAGCAGAAGATACCGTCTTAATACTCCTTTTAAATTCTTTTAAAAGGCAAAATAGGATCATCCTATTTTATAATGTACAAATGTCTGCAGAGATTGTATGGTTTGCTGTGTTAATGTTTCCCACCTAAAATCTATCATATTGCCACTTTGCCTAATTGTAGTCATATTTATTAAGTAATGCAGTTTGTACTTTTTATTTTGTAACATTCTGTGATTTTTGTACAACATTGCATTCGTACAATACAGCAATTCCCAGTTGATTGAATGAATAAATAAAATGTAAAATCATACTTTATAAAAAGATCTATGTGGCTGATAGAATTCTGACATTCCCCTCCAAATGGAAAGTGATGTGTTTCTTTAAAGTAAGGGTAGAGGAGTTTTTAATATAGGTGTTCCTGCCCCTATTGAGATGTTTTCAAAACATGCTCTTAATTTAACATTTAAATATACCAGAGTCTTAGAATGTGAGAATAATGAAATTGGTTTGTTTTAATTTTGTGATAATATTAAATCTACTGGAAAGAATATACTCCTTTGAAAAGATTCTCAGCTCAGTGATCGTAGAACCTGTACTTGCGTTTAATTCAATGAGGAAAGACATGGAAATGCCACGTTAATATCCTCATTTAGGTGGTTTCTCCCTTCACTGGTCAGCCTATGAATGTGTCAATGCAGTATTCTCCAGTTTAGGCTTAGGTACTTATTGAAAGGATGCTGGCTGAGCATTTTTAATAATTGCTATTTCAAGATCACATTTTGGCCATGAGACAGGCTGCCACTCACTTTATGCTCTTCCTAGGCAGGAATGGGTCCTGGAAGACACATGTTCTCTCTCTCTCTCTCTCTCTCTGTCTCCTCCCCCCCCCACCACACACACACACACACCACACACACACACACACACACTTCTCTTCTCTCTGGGTACACATTATTCTGGACATCTTCAGTTTCCAGGATTCTCTGCATCTCCAGCTAGAAGTCAGGACTTAGCCTGTGGTGATCCAGCTATCCTCAGGTTGAATCTCCACGGAGTCACAGGAACCACCAGTGGCATGGAGGGTGAGGGGTCCCGCTATCAGGTTCAGCCAGGAAATGCCCTGGACACCTGCTGTTGGAAAAGTTTAATGCTGGGCAATCACAGGTCAGGTCCCTTCTTCCAGTCGGCAGTTCAGCCTCCCTGACTTTCTCTGGATTCCAGTCAGTGCATGAGGATGATGGTGACATTTATTCAGGGACAGCACAGTAGCCTCAGTCACCACAAAGAGTCACCATCATATGAGAAAATTAGATAGAAATTGGCCTTCCAACTCTTCTGTCAGATCCATCTTTGCCCTTTTTCTGCCTGCTTGAGTGAATATGACCAAGACCAGCTCAGGTTTTTGCTGGTCCTATCACATGTGCTCCTAAAACCAGAGGGCTTAATGGTATTTTGTTTATCTTTACGGATTCAATGAAAAGACACCTTTTCTTACTGGTCCCCCAATGAAAACAAAATCACTGTGTCCACGGTAACAAAGATAGCCCTCGTGGTTGTCTGCTGGGATGAGAAGGGCAGCAGAAGTTTGGCAGGTATGGCCCTCATGGGCTTCACATGTCCCCTACATCCGGCCCTGGCTTTGCTGATCACCCTTTGGGCTCTGAACCCACAGGGAAGTTAGGTTTCTCTTTCTTTCGAGATTGCCTCTGGAAGAGCTGCTGTGTTCCCAGGTGCAGGGCAGCCCCTCTGCAGTAAGGGCCCAGCTCTGAGAGCCATGAAGGCCTCAAGCCTCCAGGTTGCCTCCACATTTCTCGTGCTTGTGTCTCTGGTTCCTTGGTTGGAAAGATGTTGGATGAACAGAAGTTCTCTGAGACCTAGGCTTTATGAATCCAACCCCCATTAAATCCAGGGATCTTTTTAATGAATAAAATGAATCAGGGCCCAGTGAGGGTTCCTCAGGACAGTAGTATGGGGAGAACATATAAAAAGAAAGGAGGGGTTCCACTTTTGAGAATTGTCTTTTTATATCCATCCACATATTGAGAAAACTTATAAAATTAGACTAAAATACCTTAAATATATAACGTGGTCAAAAGAAAAGAGGTATTACCAGGATGCTATTAAATAGCAAAAGAAGTCAGAGGCAAAACAGAGCAAGAGACACTTTTTTTCTGACAGCATCATTCTTATGGGCTATAATGCCAAGGCTTGTACAGTAGGAGCTGAAGGAATCTCACAGGCGACCCTCACGACAATAACAACAATAACAAAATAAGTCAACCTCTAAAAGAAGCCCATGTAGAATTATCCCCAGGTATGAACCACCTGGGGGCTCAGCAGAACATTAAGCCTTAGATTTGGTTCAAGATGACCACAGACTGGTGATGACCACAGGCCCCTGGGAGCAACACACTCACACGCCTGGTGATGCTGATATCTGGTAAATCATCACTGTGCATCCTGAAACACATCCTGTGATTAGCTCTTTGCAGACCACAACTAACGTGAAAGAAATAATGTCTCAGCTGTAAACACTGCAGAGAGGACCCACTCATTCTACTCCCTTAGGTCATGAGTTGAAAGATCCATTTGCAAATGGTCAGGATGTCCTTCCAGAAGAGCTGAGTCTGTGTCTGAGGGGCCACCCAACTTGGGATCTGAGCCCAGCAGGGGGTGCTGTTGGACTGTTACTGAGAGGGCAGGGCTCTGGGCCAGGCCACATAGGAAAATACTGGTTCTCACACACTTGAGCAAGCAGCGTCCTCACTGAAGTATGACTTCCTGCACCTGCACCACCAAGCAGGAGCCACTTCCTGCACCCCAGGAGCCACTGAGCACTAGACTCTAACACACACCAGTGCTTCCTATTTTATCCTCCACCCTCATGGAGTCCCTGTCCAAGCCTTCTCTTCAAGCAGAGACAAATCACACAGCAGGAACGAATTTGCTCAAAGGACTTGAACTACAATGTTTCCTGGGCATAGAATGAGAAACACTTGGAATTGGGGAAGTTCCCATCCTAACAACTTAGACTCAGCAAGAAGAACCCTGGAGCTTCTCCAGTGTGGCCAGAATCTCACTCCACTTCGAAATCCTTAGTCCTTAGATCAGGAGTTCTTTTAGGGATGAGGTCAAGGTTTCTGGGTGCACATTACCACTGCCTTTCAGTCCTATTGTCTGGGCATGAGGAGCTTGTCATCTCATTCTATCCACTATTTCTAAACCTCCTTGTAGAGTGCTGGGTTAGAGAGTGCTAACTGCCATTTATACAGTCTGGACCTTTGTATAAAATTATAAACACACACACATACACACACACACACACACAAACACAAACACACATACTTATTTTGCTGTTCCAGCGAAAGAGTAAAACTAAACTCAACAGGAACAGAAACAGATTAGAATAATACAAGACAATCTCATTAATGAACACAGAAGCAAAAATGTCTCAGAATATTAGCAATTAGAGTCCATTTTATATCAATGAAGGATTATCTTGAGCATCTGGGAGGATGTGGGTTGAGACATTTGCACAGTCATTGGAAGGTGGTGAACATGATTTTTGAAAAAACAGCAGGTTTAAAGATATCAGCCAGAGGTCAGATGCTTCAATCAGAGAAAGATCCTCTGAGTTCTCAGGGCTGCTTCCCTGAAAAGCTATGGGAGAAGGAAATGGAGTGACTGGACACAATGCCAGGGGATTTGTTGACCCTTTGGCCTCCCATGGGCAGCATGCATCAGCATGGTCTTACAGGGATGAAAAAGGGCATCCCTCAAAAAAGACCGACCGTTTCCCCAGAAATTAATAAAGAAATACCATGGCTGGGTGCGGTGGCTCACGCTTGTAATCCCAGCACTTTGGGAGGCGGGTGGATCACGAGGACAGGAGATTGAGACCATCTTGGCTAACACAGTGAAACCCCGTCTCTACTAAAAATACAAAAAAATTAGCTGGGCGCAGTGGCAGGTGCCTGCAATCCCAGCTACTCAGGAGGCTGAGGCAGGAGAATGGCATGAACCCGGGAGGCGGAGCTTGCAGTGAGCCGAGATAGCACCACTGCAGCTGGCCTGGGTGAAAGAGCGAGACTCTGTCTCAAAAAAAAAAAAAAAAAAAAAAATCACAATATTTTCACCAGTGCATTTCTGTTTGAGTGAATATGTTGGGTGAAGAAATATATAGTATACACTTTTCTAAATGAAATTTTTATCTCACAAAATTGTAGAATTAAATTTTTGTTTTGGATAAGAGATCAAGAAACAATCACACACATTCTTACTGATCTCATGAAAACCAGGTATAGGAAAGGAAGTGACGACCCCAAAATTCATCTAAAAAGTGAAGGTTTTAGTTCAAAGACAAGAGGGCTGTCATGTTCAAGACAAAGTCACTACCATTCGTGGTTTTTAAAGCTGTTGGCACAAGTGCCTATCATTGCCGATTCACTCCAAATTTCTTGTGTATGTTTGCATCTTAAACATGAGCACACACAAAAAGACAAACAGCAAAGCTAGAACACAGATTTATCTTTTTGAGTTTCCAACTGGAGGAGAAAATGAACAAAGAGTAAGAATATCTCATGATAATGGGAGGGGGAGTGTTGGGAAGGTGATGAGGAGTGGCTCAGCCTTCCCAGCTTGGGAGCGGTCTTAGTGGAGCAGAGAAAACTCCTTCCTTGCCACTTGACTCTACAGTAGATGAAGAATAAATAACTCAACATAAAAAACCCTTAGGAAAAAGATTGTCATGATGTCAGTGCTATTAGTAGTTCAGTTAATAATTCTGTAAGAATATGCAGAAACTTACTAGCTTTTATTTATTTATTTATTTTTATTTTATTTTATTTTATTATTGTACTTTAAGTTTTAGGGTACATGTGCACAACGTGCAGGTTTGTTACATATGTATACATGTGCCATGTTGGTGTGCTGCACTCATTAACTCGTCATTTAGCATTAGGTATATCTCCTAATGCTATCCCTCCCCCCTCCCCCTACCCTATTTATTTTTTTTTGAGACGGAGTCTCACCCTGTCACCCAGGCTGGACTGCAGTGGCGCGATCTCGGCTCACTGCAAGTTCCGCCTCCAGGGTTCAGGCCAACTTACTGGCTTTTATATTTGGAATCACAACCTGAAAGGCTGCAGAACATGAAAGGAAGAAAACTCAGATTGCAGTGTTCATTCTCTTTTGTATTTTGAGTTTCCTACAAGAGCTATATCTGTTATTATGCAAAAACAAACAGATAAGGAAACAAGAATTATCCAGCCTCAAGAGTGGAATAAAACACGCACTTTTTTGCTCGTAGGCATAGGTGAGTAATTCAGACAGGGCTGCTGTGGGTGACTCATTTCCCCTTATGATGGAGCCTCAGCAAAAAAGTCTCACAGATTGGGGCTGATTTGGTATGAAGGGGTTGGAATCGACTGAAGGTGACCTCACTGAGAGTCTGCAGTGAAGCTGGCCTTGGCTGAATGATCTACCTGAGGCCTCCCATGTGGCCTGGATTTCCAGGAAGCTGGGCAGTCCCAGAGAATTCAGAGCTCTGACTTGGTTTACAAAGTGTCACTTCCACAGAAACTGTCAGTGCCAAGAGACCACTAGTGTCAGGTCTGGTTAACAGGGAGGGGCCTGATCTCACCCCTCAATGGAAGGTGACAGGGAAAAAAAAGGAAAAGCTGTCTCCACATCAACACGGGCAGATACCACTTTAAAGCATATTCTGTAGCAGGATTCCTACTCCAGAAGCGATGGTACAGATGTGTCTCCTACGGCACGGGCTAAGGGAGGGTAAAGCTGAGTTTGACATCTGTCTTGGTCACCATGAGGTTTTTCTGACAACTAAATATAAACAAGTAAGGTGTCTCACAGCACAATTACGTGACAATAAATGCAGTGTGTGCCTTCAATGTTGCTCTATCAAGAAGGCTTTCCCGGCTGGGCGTGGTGGCTCACGCCTGTAATCCCAGCACTTTGGGAGGCCGAGGTGGGTGGATCACGAGGTCAGGAGATCGAGACCACGGTGAAACCCCGTCTTTACTAAAAGTACAAAAAATTAGCCGGGCTCAGTGGCGGGTGCCTGTAGTCCCAGCTACTTGGGAGGCTGAGGCAGGAGAATGGCGTGAACCTGGGAGGTGGACCTTGCAGTGAGCCGAGATTGCGCCACTGCACTCCAGCCTGGGCGACAGCGAGACTCCGCCTCAAAAAAAAAAAAAAAAAAAAAGGCTTTCCCTCCACTCCCGGTGTGAGCACGTGGCTTGCATGTCCCTCCAGCTCCCTGCACTGTGGTCATACTGCTGCTGCCTCATTCTCAGCCTGAACATCCCTACACAGGCAGAAACTCTATGGCTCAGGCTGGTCATCTCTCTGGTCCACAGTAGCTGGTCAGAGAGAAACTGTCTTCAGCCCTGCCCAGCAGGAGAAAAGAGCATTCCAGACTGATCGGCTGGGTTCCTGCCATCCAGGCAGAAGTCCTTGTCTGTCTGGAGGCTCAAGACACGACTGTGCTTCCTTTGAGGACTCCTCCCACACCCAGGCTGTGGGCTCCGCTGCCCTCCTGAGGCCCCGTGCAGCCTGTTCTATCCCTGCCTCAGCTGCAGGCAAACCCGCTCGCCACAAGCTCACTGCACATAGGACACCGGAGTCCTCCCAAGGGCTGCCCTTCCTGGAGAAGGAGGAGAACAAGGCAGTGAGGTCTATCTGAGCATCATGGGAAGGAAGTGATCCGATTCTGACTCCAGTGGGCACACACCCTTGGTGCTTTGTGTCTCCTGCTATTCCAGCCACAGGAGCGGGGGACATGTGTGAGTTGTGGTCCTAGCCGGGAATAATCCATAAAAGGTGAAGGTGAGAGAGGGACACTATGCACGGTGTCACCTTGTTATGCTCGTTGTTTCAGCGGCCTGAGTCCTGTGTTTCCTGAAAGATCTATGGCTCGAGGTGGCACGCCCTATCAGGGGACAGGAATCAAAGAGGAGAATCTCTGATGGAAAGATTCACAAAGGAGGAGGGAGATAAAAATTGGGCAGCATGCTCAGGGTGAGAACGATGGCTTTTTGTCCTTGCTATAGTTTGCTGAGAATGATGGTTTCCAGCTTCATCCATGTCCCTACAAAGGACATGAACTCATCATTTTTTATGGGCAAGGACAGAAAACCAAACACCGCATGTTCTCACTCATAGGTGGGAATTGAACAATGAGAACACATGGACACAGGAAGGGGAACATCACACAGTGGGGCCTGTTGTGGGGTTGGGGGAGGGGGGAGGGATAGCATTAGGAGATACATGTAATGTTACATGATGAGTTAATGGGTGCAGCACACCAACATGGCACATGTATACATATGTAACAAACCTGCACATTGTGCACATGTACCCTAAAACTTAAAGTATAATAAAAAAAAAAGGGTGGCTTTGTGTCAAGGGCTATTTATTTAGTGTCTCTCATTCCCATTATTAAATAATTTAACAACAAAAATTGCCTTTTCAATGAATTTTCAGGAAATTCTAACCATCATTCCTTTATTAAATATTTAGATGCATACATCTACACATATGCATATACATGTGCATATATAGACACATATTATATATATCTGTGTGTATGCATGTGTGTATATATTTATATATATATATACATGCATGTGTATATACTCACACAAGGACAAATTAAGAAATATGGGAATATAGGATACTTCTTTAATTTCTTAATAATGTCTGTTTATGTCTAAAAAAAATACCCCTAAGGTTGAACCACTAGAATCATTTTATTTTTAATGTGGAACAATAGAATGCTTATGGCCCATAAAGATATTGGATAACATATTTTTCTAGCAATATGAGAAATAAGCAAAAGTGTAAAACATTTAAATTCAATAATTTAATTCAAAAAATACGAAATAATTTGTATTTTTTAATTGCTATGTTTATCTACCAAGAAGACATTATATTATTCTGATGTTCTTACACATTGTTGAATTAAAGCTTGTTAAATACCAATGTTATCATATGTGCAAATAGCATATCAATATTTATTTTTCTCTCACATATTTTCAGAAACCACTTTAAAATGTAGCAGTTCATAATGTTGATGAAATATCAAAATCTATAAACTCTGGGTTTAAAAAACAACGAAGTACACAGTACACATAAGAAAATAGTGTCAAAGCTCACTACTATAAGAGACAATGATCAATATTGAAATTTTCTCTTACATGAAGACACTCAAAACATTTTAGCAGTGACTCGTGAGGTTGTATCCATTGTCTTATGTTTATATTTATGTTTAAATTGTTGTCCTTGAGAAGGAGTGTGGGTAGGTATAAGCAGAGGTGGCTGGGCAGATCCAAGATTCTAGCCTGCACCCTTGATACAGCCCATTACCCTAGTCCCATCCAATCTCACGCATGGTCCATCATTGTCTTCTGACTTGAGCGGAGAGAGAGACGGTGGGTAGAGAGGGAGGAAAGGAGTTAGTTCAGAGCATTGGAGACGTGGTAAGAGAGTTGGCAGAGGGAGGGAGGGAGGGAGATACTGTGGGTTCACGTGGTGCTTTGACAACTGTGGATTTACTTCTCAATGAAGCATGAAGTCATTGAGAGTGTGGAACAGTAAAATGATATTGCAAAATAAAATAAACTAAGATTCCAGTGAGCATGTTGGGAATCACAAACACTCACAGCTGGGTGAACAGACAAGTGCTGCCATCTGGAGAAGAGTTCCTCAGCACACAAGGAGAAGTGTGTTTGCTACTGTCAAGCAGAAGTCCACCCATACAGAGACACAAGGAGATGTTTATAAAGAAGTCCTTATTGGGAGCAAAGTACTGGAAGCAACGTAGGTGTTCAACACAAATGGGATTTATAACACAAGTAGAAGATAAAATGCTAGCCAGTTGGAAGTAATTCAATAACTTCTTATGCAATGCGGGTAAAAATATAATTATCAGTTGAAAACAGACAACAAAAAACTCCCACCAAATTAAACAAAATCAAAAGCTCTCAAGAAAAAACAATGTGCCACTTATTTTAAAGCAGAAACATGCATAACGAATTCTTCAAGCTTATCTAACGGGCTTTTTGGAAAGTAGACTGGAAGCACATTACTTCACATAAGTGTATGTTTTAGGAAGAGGTGGAGACACAGATAATGGCAAAAAATGGAATAAATCCATAGAGAGGTTTTTAGTGTCTAGTGATGACAGTGCCAATAATATTATGTGATTAAATTCCAAAAAATTAAAACAGAAAAATATTCTTGATTTGGGTGTTGTTACAGATGATTAAGTAAAGCGAGGCTACATGAAGTGCTGATGCAGTGGATGACAAGCTCTCTGTGGCTCACTGTTAGTGAGAAGGGCATTGCTTTGCCAGAAACCCCTTTTATTTAATTTCTCAGGGTCCCTGGGTCCCTCTCCAACATCATGAGCAGCTTCAGAAGAGGATCAGGAGAACCAGTGATTCTCTGGCTACCATGGCCCAGGTGTGTCCGAGAGGTAAGAAAGGTTCGGGATCTTGGACAGTGTGGGACAGTGGGAGAAATTCCTGAGATGGCCCCACCCAGCCTGGAAACCACTCAGAACCTGCAGGGAAGTTTAGCCATCAGTGTGCTCTTGAGACTCGGTTTGGGCTGCAACACAGACCTGCGGCGACCCAGGGGTCACCATGAGGCAGACCACCTCCACCCCTGGGTCAGCTCATCTCCTCCCTCTCTGCTTCAGATCTGTGAGTAACCAGCGCATGGAGGCCCAGGAAAAGTCAGAGAGCAAGATCTTATTCAAATGCTGTGACTCCACCCCCATGAAGGCTTTGGGAGCTATAAAAATGAGACTTAGGGGAGCCCAGTCTCCAAGCAGAGCTTCAGCAAGCACAGTGGGAATCTGCACCATGCCCTGGGCTCTGCTCCTCCTGACCCTCCTCACTCACTCTGCAGGTGAGAGTGGACCTTACCCAGGGATCCACACCCACCTCTGCTCCAGCTCCTCCACTCCCTGGCTCAGTGGACTCTGATGCTGCTCTCACATTCCTTTCTGTCCCCCCTACAGTGTCAGTGGTCCAGGCAGGGCTGACTCAGGCACCCTCGGTGTCCAAGGGCTTGAGACAGACCGCCACACTCACCTGCACTGGGAACAGCAACAATGTTGGCAACGAAGGAGCAGCTTGGCTGCAGCAGCACCAGGGCCATCCTCCCAAACTCCTATCCTACAGGAATAACAACCGGCCCTCAGGGATCTCAGAGAGATTCTCTGCATCCAGGTCAGGAAACACAGCCTCCCTGACCATCACTGGACTCCAGCCTGAGGACGAGGCTGACTATTACTGCTCAGCATGGGACAGCAGCCTCAGAGCTCACACAGTGCCTCAGGCCAGCGGGGAAGTGAGATAAAAACTCAAGGGCTCCCTTGGCCTCACTGAACATGTGGGGAACTCACAGAGCACTGTTTAAACTGGACCCCCCAAAAGTCAAGGGATGCATTCACAATAGTGTACACTATTTAGGACTGTTAAAAATAGGAACATGAAGTGAAATTAGCAAGCCTGCCTTATTAACAAATGTGTGCAGGGAACATCATTGTTTATATATTAGTAGTTACATATATATAATACTAGTGCATGAACATACATATGCACTAGCAATTAGTAAAAAAGAAACACTAGGTTTAACTAAGGAAATATTTATTATTCCGGAGTTTTCTTATCCATTCCATTTGAAGATGCTGGCATCAAGGCACTGAGGGTGCAGCTCTCTGGCCTTGAGAATCCACTCAGCAGGGCCACCAGCAGCCCCTCCCTTCTGTGGCCTGCTCACACCCTGTCTTCTCATTAGAATCCCCTTCCCCGCTGTCACAGGGATCCCTGGACTCCTCCTCCAGATCCAAACGTGTCCAACACATTTGCTTGAGGCCTCCTGGGCCCCACATTACTGTGTACTCTCAACACCCACACACTCAAAACAGTGTTCCCATGCGTGTTCTTCTTTCGACTCATCACTGCCCTCTAAGAGCCATGGGCAGTGTGTGGAGAGAGCAGGTGAAGTTGGAGCTTTGGGGTACAGTTGACAGAGATGTTGACATTTTGAGAAAAAGAAAAAACCTATATAGCTGTTTTCAGGATATTTTTCCATCAAGATAAAAATCCACACATGAGAGCATCACTCTTCCAGTGACGGATGCATGGAGAGGATCCTTCACACCCTATTGTTGGGTAGTGACACCTGGGAAACTTACTGTGTTATTTAGTGTGCAGACAGCTGGTAAACCACTCAGCTGACTCTAGGGAAGTTGACCAAACAGTGTCCTCACTGATGTGTGACTTTTCTCCACCCGTGAGGCCCTACTACCCTGTCACCTCCTGAGTCTGCCTTTCCCATTGCGTTGCTTTAGATTTGAGGCATCTCCCCCTTATCTCTTTAAAGTCTTTGCCCATGTCTGGTTCAGGAAGTGCTGATACGCAGTGAGAACCAAGGGTGTATATGGATGGAGTGATTCTGTTCCTAGGAGAGCCTGGCCAGGGGATACAACACAGCTTGTGGGTACCCTCCCCACAGTGGAGCTTCTGGAGACAGAGCTCTGAGGTGTCCCCACCACACCCTGGGGCCTTTCTCCCTCAGTTCTTTATAAAAGGGATATTTGTCAGGGGCTTAGGGGAAGAGGCCGCTGAGGTCACACAAGACCTGCCTTCTTACTCTGGCTCACAAGGCACAAGTGAGCTGTGACCCTGGACTCTGTGTCAGTGTGGTGATCACTTGGTCAGAACTAAGGGAAGCTCGAGAAATGTGGGTAGCTTTGACGCAGTCTGGCACCAGCAGCTCCATCCTGAAGCACTCTGAAGGTGCTGATGGCCGTTCACTGTGCTTCACCCTGAGCAGGAGGCTGATCATCATCACAGACCTAGGATAACAGCCTCAGAGCTGATATATTCCTCCTGGCCCTGAGAAAAGTGGGCTAAGGTTCTCCCTTCTGCGTGCGTTACGCAGTGGTTTGCTCCCCTTTCATCACCTGTGACCAGCATGGGCTCATTGGGGATATTTGTGCCGTGATTTCTGGCACAAGAACCCAAAGATCTAAGACCATAAAATGCATTTGGTCTTTCACGCTGTCTGTTCCCATCAGGGCAGACATCTATCCATTAATACATTTTATTTAATTTTCTTGTCTAATATTTTCAGAGCAATGATGAGTAATGAGTGAGGTAAGGGGTACCTTTGCATTTTTTTGATCTCAGGGAAAATGTCCTCCATGCAGTAAGATGCTGACTCCGGACCAAGGCACGTGTGTGTGTGTGTGTGTGTGTGCACGCGTGCACATGCACACATGCACAGGCATGTGTGTTACCATATCATAAACAAATTTATCTGTTTCTGTATTCTTACCTGATTTTTATTAGGGATAGATGTTAAAATTTGCCAAACACATTAAAAATCTATTGATACAATATGATCTTTGGTTGTGATATAATAATATGGTATCATACCAAAACTTTTATTAATGTTGAACCCAACCATTATTTTAAGTATAAATCCCACTTGACAATGGTGTAGAAATGTGTAAACCTGGTGTTGAAATCAGTTCATTCCTCAAATTTCCTGGCTCAAGTGATCCTCCCACCTCAGCTCCTTGAGTAGCCGGGATTACAAGTGGGTGCCACCCTGCCTGGCTAATTAAAAACAAATTTTATTTGTCTCAGCATATTGCCCAGTCTGGTCTTGAACTCCTGGGCACAAGCAATCCTCCTGCCGCAGCCTCCCAGAATGAGTTAGTTAACATTTTATTTTAAAATTTTGCATGAATATGTTTATTTTTTATTTTTAAAATTTTAACTTTTAAATTCAGGCGGTACATGTGCAGGTTTGTTACAAGGGTATATTGTGCGATGTTGAGGTATATAATTTTTTCTTTTTAAATTGTTCTTAATACAAATTTTTAATTTAAATTTCAACTTTTATTTTAGATATAGCAGGTACATGTGCAGGTTTGTTACATGGGTGTACTGCACCTGGGTAGTGAGCATTGTGTTCAACAGGTAGTTTCTTACACCATTCCCTCCTCTCCTCCCCCTCCTAGCAGTGCCCAGTGTCTATTGTTCTCATGTTTATGCCACGCGTGCTCAATGTTTATCTCCCACTTAAAAATGAGAACATGTGGTATTTGGCTTTCTGTCCCTGTGTTAGTTTGCCTAGGATTATGTCCCCCTGCTGCATCCATGCTGCTTCAAAGGACATTATTTTATTCCTTTTTATGGCTGCATAGTATTCCATGGGGTATATAAACTATATTTTCTTTATCCAATCCACCACTGATGGGCACCTAGGTTGATCCCATGTCTTTGGTATTGTGAATAGTGTGGTGGTGAATATACAAGGGCATGTGGCCTTTGGGTATAATGATCTATTTGTCTTTGGATAGATACCCTGTAATGGCATTGCTGGGTCAAATGGTAGCGCTGTTTTAAATTCTTTGCGAAGTCTCCAAACTGCTTTCCACAATGGCTGAAATAATTTACATTTCCACCAACGGTGTATACATGTTTTCTTTACTCTACAGCCTCACCATCAGCTGTGGTTTTTTTACTCTAATTATAGCCATTCTGACTGGTGTGACATGGCGTCTCATCGTGGCTTTGATTTGCATATCTTGATGATTAGTGATGATGAGCATTTCTCCACAGTTTTGTTGGCCACTAATTTAGTGCAGTTTTAAGTCCATAGCAAAAATAGAGAGGAAGGTAGAAAGATATCCTTCCCTGGCTCCACACATGTCCAGCCTTCCCCATTATCAATGGGTCCCACCAGAAATGTACATATCTTGTAATTGATGAACCACTTTGACAGGTCATTATCACAAGTCAGTAGTTTCCTTAAGGAATTTTTCTTGCTGATGCACATTCTATGGCTATGGGTTTGGGCAAATAATGACATATATCCACCATTACGGTATCGTGCAGTGTATTTTCACTTCTCTACAAATCTTCTGGGTTTACTGATTCATCTCTCTCTCTCCCCTAACCTTTGGAAGTCGATGACCTTTCTACTTTTTTCCTTTGTTTGACTGTAATGTACTTGGAGTTATTTCCCCCCTTTTTGGACTGTAATATACTTGGAATCATGTATCATGTCATTTGCAGGTCAGCTTCTTTTACTTACTAATAAGCATTTAAATTTCTTCCATGTCTTTTCATGGTTTGATAGTGTGTTGTCCATAAACATGTGGAATATATTAATATAAAGTACTTTGGAGCTGATCACATCACTGGCCGTTCAGGTTTTTCAATTACTGTTTGTTGAATGACAGTGACCAGTCAGATGACAGGAAGTGTTAGACCCCCTGAGAACACAGAAGATGGACTGAGGATGGCAGGGTCACCGAGGACTGCACTGGGTGCTCTCATGGAGGGCTCTGTAGGGGCGTCCTCTAGTTCCAGTGAGCCTGGGCGGTGATGGGCACTCAGAGAAGGGTCCTCTCTAGCCTAGCAGAGCCCCTGCTCACAGGCCTACCAGCTGTCCCAGCAGCTTTCCCTCCCAGGTCTTTCCGTGGGGCAGACAGAGTCTCACTGCCTGTTAGCCCTTCCTACCCACAAGACCCTCAGCAAAAGATCCTTATTCAGTGCTCAGAAAAAGGTGGGGCAGATAGCAGCTGGGGCCACACCAGCATGGCCAGCTCCTCCTGGCTGAGGCCCACAGCAGAGAATAAGCTCAATCCATCCCACTGGACCAAAGGGGGCTGTGTCCACCATGGCCTGGACCCCTCTTGTGCTTGTCGTCACTCCCTGCACATGTAGGGACAAGGCCTAGAGACCTGAGGCAGTTCCCAGCTTGTGTCAGCCCCTCTGGCTCAGACCCGCCAACAGCTTAACCCTGACACCTGCTCCCACAATGTAAATGTTTGCATTTCCAGGTTCCCTCTCCCAGGCTGGGCTGACCCAGGTGTCCTCACTCCCAGCGTCTTCATGCATATCAAATACACTCACCTGCACTCAGAGCGTCGGCTTTCATATCGGTGGCAAAAATATCTTCTGGTCCCTACAGAATCCAGGGAACCCTCCAACTATGTTCTGAGATTATGCTCAGGCTAAAATGAGTACCAGGCCTCTGGGGTCCCCAGACAATTCTCTGGGTTGAGAGGTTCCTCCAGAGTCTCAAGTTATTTTGTCTTCTCTGGCCTTCACCTTGAGGATGGAGCTGATCACCTGTCTCAGATGGGCTGACAGGGCATGGCTTACCCTGTGCTCTAGGCCAATGGGAAAATCCCCTCTGCTTGTGCTGCCTGGGCTCCCACTAGGCCCCTGCTGTTTGTGACAACAGCCAGCACTGGTGGTGACAAGTTCAGCCATATATGCCCTATGGTGAGAGTCTGCAGCCCTTCTACGCAACTATCACTTGCAGAATGTCTGCATCATTGCTAATAGCACATTCTGAGCCTCCTCACATTTATGTGGGCAACAATTTCCTTCCTAAGACATGCACATGATACAGGAGATTTATTTACCAAATAAGTTTGTTAGGAATCCAATTATAATTAGAAGATATTCATCAGTGATCGGGGGAAATATCTGGTATAATTAAAATATAATTTGATGAAAATATAAATAAAGAACTAAATTATGAAGGTGTGGGCAGAGAGTCTGGAAACCCCAAGGGAGATGGAAAACCATGACCAGCAACAGTGGGGTTGGTGATGCCCCTGCAGGGAAGCGAGCATAGAGTGGGGGAGGCAGAAGCCAACTGTGGATTCTTCCAGGCTGTGATGACTCCATGTGAGGGCATCTGGGGAGTAAGCAGTCCAACCACACCAGCCTCCCTTCCTCAGAGTGGGAAAAGGCATCAGAAGAAGCCTGACCTTCCTGGAGTGCTCAGCTGTGTCAGTCAATAAAGTAGAGGGTTGTGATTCTATGGCCATTAGGGGCCTCTGTTTGACAAGAGAGAAAGTTCCCAGGAGGCAACTGGCTGAGCCTGCTGTCTTGGGACTGGCTGCAATTACTCCATGAGTGTGTGACTGTCCTGTAGCTGGAACTGCTCTAGTCCTGTAGGAATGATAAAAGTTATTTCTTCCTTTTCCACCCCAAATGGAAGTCCTATCCAAGGAAGAGTCCAACCCCCAATCACAGCACAGGTCAGAACTGGAAAGAGAGCATGGCAGCAACATATTTGCAGGAGAGGATTCTACCACACAAAGATGAAGAGGAAGGGTAGAAAAGACCCAGGCACCCCCAGGCCACACTGGGGATCCCAGGAAGCTGTGCTGGGCATCCCCACATGGATCCATGGGTATTCACTTGTAATATACAATCCACATGAGAACGCTGCCTGCTAGGTTCTCACCCTCACATGCAATGAGATTGTTGATGCCCCCTCACCCCATGTAGAATTCCCGACCTGCCACCTGCTCCCCATTCTGAACTGACAAGCAGCAGCAGCAGCAACGGCAAAGTCAGCACAGTTCAGGTCTCTGCCGGTAGTGACCACAGCCTTGGGAAGGGAAAGTGGGGACAGATATCTGTGACTAAGAAAGGGGCTGTGAGGTGTGTTGTGAAGATGAGGGGCATTGGACTGTTTCACATTGGAAGTCATATGAGGATGACAGACAGCAGGTGTGTGAGTGCAGAGGCTTCACCGAACTGGGACTGGACTGTGCTGTGACCAGGTCATTCTCCCCATGGGTTCTCTGTGCCCATCCAGTGCCTCACAGCCTCAGGCATTCACTCCGCCCATTTCTGCAGGTGCCTAGGGCCTCCCCTGGAGGGCAGGTCTTCCTATGCAGATCCAGGTGAACCAGACCAAGGTGTCCTTCCTTCTGCCATGGATGCTCCTCCTTTCCCTGCTCCTCCTCCTGTTGCCTTTTCAGAGCTCCTGTCCCTCCAGCCATTTACCAGCTCCCCCAAGCCCTAATACCCTGTCATTTTCAGGCACATGAAGAGCATCCTGACTTCCCCTGGGACCCAGTGAGGAGCCCACTCTCCTTTGGTCAGTTTCCCAGTCACAGCCCTGCCCTGGACCACACTCCTCCATGCCCCTCTGAATGCATTTTTTCTCTTTTTTGTCTTTGCTTCTCCTCTCACACCTAACTAAGTGTCACACTGTCTTTGTCCAGAACCAGGATGCAGAGCCTGGCTCACCTCTGTGCAATGAACACAGGGAATGGGTAACAGTCACCTACGGAGAAGGGGCCCCTCCCAAGGTAATCAATGTGTGGCATTTCATGTGCCCTCCCAGATGTCCTCATTCCATTCCTCACTTATACAAAGAGGTCAGATTTGAGGCAGACACACGAGGAGGGGACTAATGGTCTATGATGGCCTTCACACCTGAGAAGGCTCTTTGGCAGTGCTTGTTTCTTCACAACATAAACCATGCTCTGATGAATGAACATAGACTTTTATCTTAAAATATGTCTCCATTTCTTTGTCATGTGTCATTTTAGGCATAATCAACTTTTAAAGTACCCTTCCTATATTTGAGAAGGGCACAATTTATGAATCTCTGAGTCTTCCTGCAGAAGCTAAATGTCTGATATTTTCCAGGAACATGTAAATATGTCAGTGAAAATATTTCAGTAAAGGAGCAGGTAATCCCATAAAATAGAATTAAAAATACGTGGAAACAATATGAGAAGACAATTGCAGATGTCAGGTGTAATAAAAGAAAACTTGAAAAAAATAAAGTTGATAATCTTGGTCCTCCTCCACAAATTCCCCAAATGTACAAGCTTGGGGGGTGGGAAAATGTTGGAAAAGTTCTCTTTGATGTCCTTGATCTTGTACATCATGTCATGGCCATGGAAAGGGGAATAAAAGTCAAATTGGAAAGATAATGAGGAAGGAGGTATTGCAGGTTACAGGAGAAAGTGTGAAATTGTTAACAATCAAAGTGGCCCTGAGTGGGTGAGGATGTAATGCCCTCGTCCAGGTGACACCACCCATGACAAAGCACCGTCCTCATTACTAATGCACCCATGGTATGACCACAACAATGGTCTGAAGGTGGATTCCCCTCCTTGATCTTCATATGACTTTGTCACCTGCCATCGAGCAGAGGTAGTAGCTTTTAAAATATACTTTTCACCAATACTTGCATAATGTATTAAATACATAAATTAGTTTCCTCAAAGTAAAATGAGTGTTAGTGCCTTTGTATCCCCTTAAAGTAGCAGATGTTCTCATAGCTCCATGTTAATCCTTTAATGCATCATTCCCACACAGTCCCCCATGATGGCACAGCCTGCTGCTCAAGCATTGCTGAGTTTCCTTTCATGTTGACATCTGCATCACTACCTGGCACCAGGCTTTCCAAAATAGAGAAACTAATGCTCATCACAGGACCCTAAGCAGGTCCTAGAAAATATCTCCTATGAGAGCAGAATAACACCCAACTCCTCCACAAATAAGAACTTCAAAGTTATATCCTTTTTTTTTTTTTTTTTTTTTTTGACAGGGAGTCTCGCTCTGTCACTCAGGCTGGAGTACGTGGGCGATCTCGGCTCACTGCAACCTCTGCCTCCCAGGTTCACGCCATTCTCCTGCCTCAGCCTCCTGGGTAGCTGGGACTACAGGTGCCTGCCACCACTCTGGCTAATTTTTGTATTTTTAGTAGAGACGGGGTTTCACCGTGTTAGCCAGGATGGTCTTGATCTCCTGACCTCGTGATCCGCCAGTCTCGGCCTCCCAAAGTGCTGGGATTACAGGCGTGAGCCATCATGCCCGGCCTATATTCACTTTTTTAAACCTTACCCAGAAAGCCAATCCATAACCAGTAGTAGAGATTCTCTCCAAGCCTCTTTCAAAACTATCTGGTCTATTGACTTTCTATTCTACCTTCATGAAACTTATTGATTAAGGGCTCTAATTAAATTTTCCCCTGACTGACACCTGGGCCCACCCCTCTCTGTGTCCTCAGAGTCTTTCTGCTCTCCTGGTGTCTCTGATGGTGAAATCTGACCCCTGGTCCCACGGTTCCTCCCTCTTCCTGCCTGAAGGGCTGGGTCTCCTCTCAGTGAAGGGCCCATGACCTCACCCTATGTGGTCCTTCCTGGGAAAGGCAGAGACCTTGCCTCCGTTTCCTTCAAACAGAGCCCATTTTTCCCTGATATTCATCACCTCCAACAGCACAAAGTGAATCTAAATGTCTTAACCAGAGTGCTGGCTCTACTGGCTTTTCGCTCATCTGAACAGATTTGAAAGCTTAAAAGTACAGTCAGTACTGGATGTTGAGCAGAGTCCTCCTGGACAGTGGCTGGAATTGTGAGGCATGCAGGATGGAAGGACAGGGGCCCTGGGCACCAGCACCTGCCCAGGGTCAACGTGACTCATGCATCCACCAGAGGACGCTGTGGTTTAAGCCCTGCTCAGGCTCCCCAGCTCTTCAGCTATTTTCCTCCCACCCACAGGTGTTCCTGTGCCCTCACTGGGGTGTAGCCCCTTCTCCTTGAACAGCCTCTCCATTTCTCAGCTAGAGTCAGTCTGAAGTCAAAGGAGGGGCTTGTGCAGGCTCCAGAAAAGGAGACATTTGCATGGAGACCTCCCACCTTGAGCACTACAGTGAAAGATAAGAAGGGTCGTTGGCTCATTCCTGGCTGTGGCTCAGGAAGCAGAGCCTGGGGCGTCTCCACCATGGCCTGGGCTCCACTCCTCCTCACCCTCCTCGCTCACTGCACAGGTGGCTGCCTGCAGGGAATTCAGGGAGGGCTCCTGGATGTCACCTGGGATGATGACCTCTGCTTTCTCCCTGGGAACCAGCCCTGATCTGTCCTCACTGATCTCTGTGTTGCTCCTCCTTGCAGGGTCTTGGGCTGAGGTTGTGTTCACTCAGCCCCACTCTGTGTCGGGGTCTCCGGGGCAGACCGGTCACCATCTCCTGCACCCGCAGCAGTGGCAGCATTGCCAGCAGATATGTGCACTGGTACCAGCAGCGCCCGGGCAGTGCCCCCACCACTGTGATCTACGATGATGTCCCAAGACCCTCTGGGGTCCCTGATTGGTTCTCTGGCTCCATTGACAGCTCCTCCAACTCTGCCTCCCTCACCATCTCTGGGCTGAAGTCTGAGGATGAGGCTGATTACTACTGTCAGTCTGCTGATGACAGCTACAATCCCACAGTACTCCAGACCCATGGGGAAGTGAGACAAGAACTCCCCAGAGCATCCCCACCCTGGGTCAGCCTCAGCCACTTCCCACGGGGGTGTGTAGCTCTTCTCTCCTGCCTGAGTGTTAGAGTTGCACTTGTTTTCTCACAACTTTATTTTCTTTTCAAAATATCAATCTCTCCTTCCAAATCTTGACGGAAGATGATCAATTCATGGGGTAGATGTTTAAATCAGGGCTTGTGAGCCACAACACTATTGCTATTCTGTGTTGGCGGCTGTCCTGGACAGTGTAAGATGTTTGGCAGCATCTCTCACCTCTACCCATTAGATTCTGTTAACATTCTATTCTCTCCTGGGACAACCAGGCTGTCTCCAGACACTGCCAAATGTCCCCTTGCTGAAGGCCAAAGGCCGCCCTTGTTGGTACCACTCTGATAAAGAGCATGTCCTCAGCCATCAGAACACCCTTGGCTTTGCATCCCATTTATGACGTTTAACTGAACATGAGGCTAGCTTTAAGAAAAAAAAAAACTCTATGTTTCTTGTTCCCATCTGATCAACAAAACAACATAGAACTAAGTTGTATTTAATGCTCAAATGGTATTTTAAGCCACATGAAATCAGAAACGATGTTACCTAATCCTGTAGAAGCCCCAACCAGAGTCTATAATACAAATGTTTTGTGACGACTAAGTGTGTACATAATGCTTTATATCTTCGTATGCTTTGTGTGTTGCATAATAAAATATAGTCGATTTATATTCTATTCAAGGTAATATTCTTCAAGCATAAAAAGTATGAAGTGTTGCTACATGCTCCACATGGATGGACCTTGAAAAATTATGGAGCAAACAAAAATGCACAATCATTGTCGTATTTGTAAGAAATGTCCACAATCAGCAAATTCACAGAGGCCAAAAGGGTATCTTCAACGACTGTCACAACTGAAGTGAGAGCGATGACTTTGAGAATAAGAAACAAGGAAACAATTTAAAAAATAAACTGCAGTCATCTTCCTGAACAAAGGTGATGGTTTATCTGTCCTTAATGGTATAAAAAAGTCTACTAGATGAAGCTGAGGCCCCCCCAAAAAATACTTTTCTTTTTCTTTTGTAAAATTTAATATGAATAAGAACACTGTGCGTGCTCACTGATCTGCTCATCAGGTCACTTCCTGTGGTCTCTAGAACAGTCCTTCTGGCTTCGCCATCTCCTCCCCGAGCGCCTCATCTAGGGAGTGAACAGCACAATCAAGGCCACACCTTGAGACCCTCAGTGAGTCAGCAGAGCTGTGTCCTGGTGATGTCAAGGGACACGGGCCAGCAGGGGACCTGTGAGGCTGTCTCAGGGGGTGAGCGTGTCTGTCCCTGCCAGCTGGGCAGCCCCTCAGGAGGTTGGAGGGGAGCTGAGCACACAGTGAGCTCACTGAGCTGAGACAGGAAGTGACTGCAGCTGTCAAGACCTTCAGGGACACTCAGGCAGTCAAGGATCAGGCTCTCTCACCCTGTGGGGCCTGGTTCAGGTCAACTCCTCATCCTGAGATGGGAAGTGACTGCAGCTGTCAGGACCTCTCAGGACCAGTGGGCCATCAAGGTCCAGGCTCTCTCACTCCTTGGGGCCTGGATCAGTTGAAATTATTTTCCTTCTCTTCCTTCTCAAGGAAACAGAGGCATTACCTTGGACCGAGGGGTGCTGGCATTGGTCAGAGTCCAGAATGTAAACCAAAAAGGAACAGACACAGATCTTAATCAATTTAGAGGGAAAAAGAAACACAAGTCATAGTAGAATCTGTATCCTGTGCTTTTTCCAAAGAGGGTTTTGAGGACTCCAATATTTAAACGGGAAAGGGTAAGTAAGAAAGGAAGGAGGAAAGGAAAAAGCAGGAGAAAAATCGGAGTGGGGGGTGGGCAATGAGGCAAATGGTAACATTCTTGTGACCACTCAGTAGGGACAGGCTCAGAGGAAGCAACGATAGCTGAGTCTGGATGAGCTCAGTGAATCTACAGTTTACATACGGAAAGAAATGAGTGGGGGAAAGTCAACTATGTATGCCTCTTCTGAATGGTGAATCTACGTTTTACATAAGATGAAGTCAATATGTGACGTTGCAGCTACCTCTGTGAACACAAGGAAGGCAGTTTTTGCACAACTTGGTTCCCAGATGTAACTTTCCCTTTGGCATAGTGAATTTGGGGTCCTGATATATATTTTTTCCTTTGACAAGGGATGCATTTTTGCATTCCTTTGAATGCAAAAAATTCTCCACCACTGGGACTTGTAGAGACTAAGAATTAGTAGTAGTACTTCTGGGCATGGTGGCTCACACCTGTAATCCCAGCACTTTGGGAGGCAAAGGCAGGCAGATCACCTGAGGTCGGGAGCTCGAGACCAACCTGGCCAATATGGAGAAACCCCATCTCTACCAAAGAAAAAAATACAAAAAATTAGCCAGGCATGGTGGCACATACCTGTAATCCCAGCTACTCAGAAGGCTGAGGCAGGAGAATCGCTTGAACCCGGGAGGTGGAGGTTGTGGTGAGCTGAGATCGTGCCATTGCACCCCAGCCTGGGCAATGAGAGATAAACTCTGTCTGGAAAAAAAAAAATTAGTGGTGGTTCAAGTCCATGCTAGAGTCTTGTGATACAGATATTTTGATGACTGCACCATGACCTGGCCACTCTCCTCTTAGTTCTCCTCACTCTGCAGTGGTGAGAGCTGACAAACTGCATTTGTCAGTAATATTTTTGAAAAGAATATCTGGTTGTTCATTCTATTTATTAAGAGAGCTTGCATTGGGCCTAAGTGTGGCAGATCTCAGTGGGGACAGGGTCAGGGGAAGCCACTCTAGGTGAGTCTGGATGACCTAAAGGAAGGATGTGAATGGATCATTAAGAGGTCACATGTGCTTAACTGCAGAGGCCATGGCAGTCACTGAAGTGTCCTCCTCTGGCATCTGTGAGCTCTGTAGGCACAGAGTGGAGAGTGGATTAAAGGGTAAACTGAGGTGACATCTGAGACTGGGAGACTAGTTAGGCATCAAAGACAATATTTCACGGAGAGACGACAATATATTTTGTTAGATTTGTGACAGTGGAGAAGAAGGGAAATTAGCAATCTACAATCCAGAAGGAAAGAATAATTGGAGAGAATTAAAAATTAAGTGTGTGCCCCGTGGCAGGAAAAGGAAGGCATCTAAGATGACTCCTACGTGTCTGGTTGGAAGCATTAAATATTTATATATATAGTAAAGCAGAAACCAGTGAAGTCATGTGATATTTGTAATTTGTTTTAATATCATTCAGTGAAAGATTAACATGAGAGGTAGAAGGAATGGTTGAGGCTAGTCTATGCCTGTAGAGAGTTTGTTGAACTGGTCTCTATAGTTTATGTAACTTCAAAAATTACCTGATACACACACACACATACACACACACACACACTGTCACAGGTGGAATTCTGAAAGTTGCCAAAATATAAGCTTCCACCCTGACTTCCAGTTGAATCCCATCTCCCCCCAGCAGACAGAGGAGGAGCTGGTATGGAGACCATGGAAGGGACAGAAACTCAGGATTCCCATGACAGAGAAGTGAGTAAGGCTGGAACCCCCATCAAGGGGAGGGGCTGTGAGCCAGTCAGAGGCCAGACCAGGAAATGTGCCTTAGGGAAGCTGGGGAGTGTGAGTTTTATGCAAACAGCAATGAGGAGTCAGTGCAGGATTCTAATCCATGGGGTGACCTGCCCAACATGAATAAAAACATCTCTCTGGATGTTTGGGAAGAGAGTACCTGGGGAAGAAGGGGATTTTGTGTGTAGGTTGTTACTGGATGGGCCCATGAACTGAGGATTTGGGGGATCATTTACACAGTTAAAGTAAATTTGGATATGGAGTATGATGAGGAGGCGATGATTTCTAAATTTTCCTGTTCAGGTTTTCTACATGTCTACAAACACATTAAAATGTCTCTCTTAGCTTCATAATTAACCAAAACAAAGAATAAGCAAATACAGGTTTTTTAAAAAACATTTAAATGTAAACAAATTATATGACACTAAATCCAAATTCTGATATAAAATATCTGGAACAACTATTTAGAAAACTACAAACTTTAAAAAATAAACCTCACTTCATAAAATAAAAAGTATGTATACATTACTAATTGGTGTATTATGCCTACCAAGACCATGACTATTAGTAAATCGCATCTAAGCCCTATCAAAACTCTAAGAGCATGTGTGCTGTTAGAGGTAAAGCATTGTGTGAAATGTTTGCTAAGAATTGCCATCTTTTAAGAAAGCCACCAACCTTATCTCCTGGGAATTTTTAATTCAATGCCATTCCCTGAACAGCCCCTACACATGTTTCAAACCATCTCAACTGTAACAGTGTCTGTGATGCTGACCAGATGGGTCCTTTAACTTTTAACGTGGGTTAAAATGGGTCATTTAACATTTAACGTGGGTCATTTAACTTTTTCCAGAACATACTCTGGGGGTACAAACACCTTAAAAAGTTACATTCGCAGCAGTTTGTACCACATAGAAACCAAGACTCTTTCTGGGAGTGAGAAATTACAATAATAAAGAACAACATCAGGATCACAGAAGGTAGGATTCGGATGATGGATGTGTGAACAGAGATGATGGATGGTGAACTACAGAGACAGGCTGGGCTCTCAGGTCTCTGGGCCATGGGAAGGAGTACTGTTACCAGCACAGTACACAACCAGTAAGAATCATATACTCCAAGGAGACTGGGGCTTGGAGCTGGGCCCTGTGCTTACTGATGGGGACTCAGCAGCTGTGTCCTCTCTGGCCTGGCAGCGTCCCCTGAGCAGGGACCTGTGTATGGTCTCAGCAGGTGCTTCCTCCCAGGGCCCTCCCAAGGCGGGAAGGAAACCTTCCTCCTCCTCAGGCTGCAGTGCGAGCTGAGCTCCAGCCCCAGGGCTCAGGGAAGGGCTGGGCAGTCCCCTGATGGAAACACACTTGCATGAGCAGCCCCTCCTCTGAAAAGGGAGGGGAAGAAAAGGATGCCCGGGGCAGCCCAGCCGCACGGTGGGGTCAGGGGCCGTGTCCACCATGGCCTTGATTCCTCCCCTCCTTGTGATCCTGTCTCACTGCACATGTCAGGACAGGCCTCAAAGACCAGCCCACATCAGAAACTTTGACTGAGGCCCCTGAGAAATGTTACCCTGAACTCTGCCCTAGTGTCCAGATGTGTCTTTTCACCAGATGGAGTTATAAGGATTTTCCCAATTAAAAACAAAAGCAAAGCTCTGCCAGCCACGTGTTCGTGGCCCCAAATCTGCTTCAGCCACTGAGCAGGAGCTGAGAGGGAAGAGAGAGAAGAACACGAGATCCATATGGGGAAGGGTTTCTATGAGGGTGTGGGAGTGACAGCGGGTGGCAAGTTGCCAAAGAGGCCTAAGCCACAGAAGTGGGTTTCATGTGGGACTTTCAGAATGAGCAGGAGGGCGACGGGTGGAGGGTGAGGATCCGAAGATTCTAATCAGAGGTGAGAACCCAAAGATGAGTTATTGGTCATTCAAGTCAAACAGTGAAATTACCTTGGCCTGTGCCTCCAGTCAGTGGAGCAGGGTGTGCTCCCTGCACGTGTTACTGGAAAGGGGTCCTGATCCAGATCCCAAGAGAGGGTTCTTGGATCTCACACAAGAAATAATTTGGGGGGAGTCTATAAAGTGGAGACAAGTTTATTAAGACAGTAAAGGAATAAGGGAATGGCTACTCCATAGATAGGGCAGCACCAAACACTGCTGGTTGCCTATTTGTATAGATAGTCCTTGATCATATGCTAAATAAGGAGTGGATTATTTGTTAGTTTTTCAATAATTCTTTTTTAAAATATAGACCACATAGAGTAACCTCTGAATGTTGCCATAGCATCTGTAACTGTGAAGACAACCAGAGGTCACTTTCCTCCCCGTTTTGGTTTCAGTGGGTTTTGGCCAGCTTCTTTAGTGCATCCTGTCTTATCAGCAGGGTCTTTATGACCTGTATCTTGTGACCCCAGTCCAGCTGACTTCCTAGCTCATCCTGTGACTAAGAATGTCTAACCTCCTGGGAGTACAGGCCAGCCTGCCTAAGCCTCATTTAATCAAGCCCCTATTCAAGATGGAGTCACTCTGGTTCCAACACCTCTGACTTAGGGTGGCTGCAGAGCTGGAGGTGCAGATTGGGGCAGATCAGCATGATGACCCCCCGAGAAAAGCACACAGAGCCACTGCAGGGCTGTGAGGTGGGAGAGATGAACTCACATTGGCATTCGATGACTCTCCAGTGACTCTCCAGCTGTAATGAGAATAGAATGGAGAGGCCTGGGACAGGAGGATAGGATGTGGTTGCTCGTGCCATCCTGGTGGGAAGATCTAGGTGAGTTACTGTGGGGATAAAGAGGAGAGAGCAGATTCCTTGTCACTTTATGCTGTAGAATACACTGGACATGGAGAGGGCTTGGAGCTTGTGTGTGAGAAAAGCAGATCTATCTCGGCTGACTCCCAACAAACTGGCTGAGAATTTAGATAAAGGATTATTATTAAACAAAAGAGGCAGACTGAAACGAATATTTTCATCGTATTTTTTTACCCAGGGTTGGGATAGGTGGAAATGTGTGTGTGTGTGTGTTTGAATATTCACTAATTTTTCAATTCAAAAATATTTACTGCGTGACTACTAAGAAATAATATTATACAGGTTTTAGTGTTACCATGGAGAATCAAACTGTCAAGGTCACAGGCATCTTTTTGTTTTGTGTGGATCACTAAACATGTTGAAAGATACTATGCTAAATGTTTTCTGAATCATGCAGATGAAAGCATTAAACACATATACAAACATATACGTTTGTGGGCCGGGGGCGGTGGCTCACGCCTGTAATCCCAGCACTTTGGGAGGCCGAGGCGGGTGGATCACCTGAGGTCAGGAGATCGAGACCATCCTGGCTAACACAGTGAAACCCCGTCTCTACTAAAAATACAAAAAATTAGCCGGGCGAGGTGGCGGGCGCCTGTAGTCCCAGCTACTTGGGAGGCTGAGGCAGGAGAATGGCGTGAACCCCAGGGGCGGAGCCTGCAGTGAGCCGAGATCGCGCCACTGCACTCCAGCCTGGGCGACAACGAGACTCCGTCTCGAAAAAACAAAAAAACAAAAAACAAAAAACAAGAACCATATACGTTTGTGTCTGCGTGTGTGTGTGTGTGTGTGTGTGTGTGTAATCTATCTCAGCATACAATGCCACTGAAACTACACTTGCGGATTAGGTCCTCAGAAAAATAATCGTGTTAACATTGACGATGCAAATAAAATGGTATCTGACAAAAAGTAAGTGCTATAAAGGAATACTTGAGGCCGGGTGCGGTGGCTCACGCCTGTAATCCCAGCACTTTGGGAGGTCAAGTCCGGTGGATCACCTGAGGTCAGGAGTTTGAGACCAGCTTGGGCAACATGGTGAAACCCCATCTGTACTAAAAATACAAAAATTAGTCAGGTGTGGTGGTGGGTGCCTGTAATCCCAGCTACTCTGGAGGCTTAGGCAAGAGAATCGCTTGAACCTGGGAGGCGGAGGTTCAGCAAGAGCAAAACCCATTCTCAAAAAAATAAAACAATTTGAATTGTTAAATAACATTGGACTGTGAGTAAAGGGCTTAGACAGGGTGTCTCAGAACTTCTGGGTCCTCTTCTTGATCTTTCCATAAAACTCTAACCCTTCTATTCTTAACCTCCCCCATTCCCAATTTCACCCTGATGTGCACACCCTGCCCTTGCCTAGTCACCCTGGTGGCCCCTCTCTGGGCTGTCTCTGGGGAGAGTGGTGTCCTTGGTCATCTTCCTCAGGTCCAAGTATCCACAAGAGAAGCAGACTTTTCTCTCTTTCATAATGACGGTCTCTTCTTGAATAATTTCCCTGTGCATTTTCATTAAGGGTCTCACCCCATCAAGGGTGTGATGAGGACAGTGATGAGGGTCATGGAGCCAGGCCTCCTATGGGAGGATGTGGAGTGTGATGAGAGAGAGAAGTGGGTGCCCTCAGGCCCATATGGAGGCTGGGGAGGGTTGTTAACCCTCCTGGCCACTGGGTGCAGGTCATGTTCTCTCTGAGGCTCACTCACCTATGGCCCCAACCACACAGAAATCTAAATGGGGAAGAAGCAGAGGATGACTTCATGCTGAGGAGGCCCATCTTGCAGTGAGAAATGTGCTGTGGTGAGCACCTGCAGCACAAAGAGCCTGGGGTGGGGGTCGAGGGGCATGAGCGCTGCCTCTGTGTGGGGATGGTGTGTGTAAGGCAGTGCTGAGGATCTTCAAGCCAGTCAGGAATGAACCTGGGCTCTGAGACACTGGAGGGAAGTGTGGCCTGTCCCTGAGAGTCTGTGGGGGTTTCAACTGGGAAACCAGGCCCTGGACCCCTGCCCTGGGCCCTCCGCTCTGTGCTTTCTGGGGCCCAGCAGCTGGGACCTCCCAGGAGCAGAAGAGACTCCCCTAGCCCCACCCCACACTCAACCTTCCCCAAGTTCAGGCCCAGGGACAGCAGGGGGAGGGGTATGATTTGCATGAAGGGTGCTCTGTGCCCTCTTAAGAGGAGAGGATAAGAGAGACGCTGTGCAGTTCTGCTCAGCTGTGGGCTTAAGAAGCAGAGCCTAGGGTATCTCCACCATGGTCTGGACCCCTCTCCTCCTCCAGCTTCTCACCCTCTGCTCAGGTGACTGCCTGTGGAATGCATGGGGTGACTTTTCTCTTATATTTTAACATTGTTAAATGGGGGTGGGGACACATGGGGTGACTTTTCTCTTATATTTTAACATTGTGGGGTGGGTAGTGAAGCCGGACTCACCTCTCTGTGCCTGCCTCCTCTGTTCCAGGGTCCTGGGCACAGTCTGCGCTGACCCAGGAAGCCTCGGTGTCAGGGACGGTGGGACAGAAGGTCACCCTCTCCTGTACTGGAAACAGCAACAACGTTGGAACTTATACTGTGGGCTGGTACAAACAGATTTCTCACGGTGCTCCCAAAACTGTGATGCTTGGAAATTCTAGGCCCTCAGGGATCCCTGACCGCTTCTCTGGCTCAAAGTCTGGGACCACAGCCTCCCTGACTATCTCGGGCCTCCAGCCTGAGGATGAGGCTGGTTATTACTGTTCAACATGGGACTACAGCCTGAATGCTCACACAGTGCTGCAGGCACATGGGGAACCGAGACAAAAACCTGCCCTGGGCCTGTCCCGAGTCTGGTCACTTCATCCTTGCCTATGAGTGGTGCCTGTGGCTGATCCTACAGTTCAAGCATGGGAAGAAGTGAGACTCAGCCACAGGCCCCGGCAAAAGTCAGCAGGCCTTGTTCCCACGTTGCCTCTATTTGAAAAAGTGAGATAAATTTCACTTCGTATAAAATGTACAATTAAATTGTCTTATTGTGTTTACAGAATTATGCATCTGTCACCATAATCTAATTTTAGAACATTTTCATCACCCCAAACACACAAAAAAACCCACAATTAGCAGCCGCTCTTCATCCTTTCTCCCCAGCCACTGGTCACCGCTAAAGACTTTCTGTAAAGAACATGCTTTTAAAGACCTAAGAGGCCGGGCGCGGTGGCTCACGCTTGTAATCCCAGCACTTTGGGAGGCCGAGGCGGGCGGATCACGAGGTCAGGAGATCGAGACCACGGTGAAACCCTGTCTCTACTAAAAATACAAAAAATTAGCTGGGCGTGGTGGCGGGCGCCTGTAGTCCCAGCTACTCGGAGAGGCTGAGGCAGGAGAATGGCGTGAACCCGGGAGGCGGAGCTTGCAGTGAGCCGAGATTGTGCCACTGCACTCCAGCCTGGGTGACAGAGCGAGACTCCGTCTCAAAAAAAAAAAAAAAAAAAAGACCTAAGAAACTCAGTGATGCCAAACAGGTAGGTTTTTTAAATGCCCAAGCATGTAATAATAAATTACTGAAACTAAAGATAAAGACACAATTATGAAAGCAGACAGAAAGCTTTATAATATATACAGAAAATCAACAATTCAAACAATGAGAGGTATTTTATGTGTGTACATTGAGGCCAAACGGCAGTGTTACGTTCTTACAAAGTCAAAAGAAAGAAAGAAAGAACTGCTGAGTCATAATGCTATAGCCAGGTAAAGTTTTTTTTTTTTTTTTAAAGGTAAAAAATAAGACTTTGTCAGATGAAGAAAACCTGAAGTAATTCATCTAAAAAAAATCAAAACAAATCAACTCTAAGAGAAAATTTTCAGGTGGAAGATAAATGATAATGGAGAGAAACGTTGAACCCGAAGAATGCAAGAAGAATAACCAATAAATATAGCAGTAAAAGACCAAATTTTTAGCTCTACTGTTCTGGAAAATATGCATATCAAAAGCTAAGTTATAGCATCTTTGATATAATTTCTACTTATGAAAAATATTTTTATATATATATGACAACTTCAACCAAAAGAAAGAACTGTAAGGGGCCTACGTGACTGGGAAAAATTAGGCCTATTATTAAATCTAAATAGATCATGAATAGTTACGTGTACATGTTGTAATCTTTACAGCAACCAATGTAAAACTGTGCAGAGATACCAACATAAAATCAATATAAAAATCAAAAGAGCCCACGAAATAATACTCAAATAATCCAAAAGTAGCAGAAACAGTGTGGAGAGGAACAAAAATTATAAAGAGAAAAAGGAAACATACTAAAATTGTAAGCTTAAACCAACCATGTGAATAATTTCATTAAATGTAAATGGACTAAGCACATATATTAAACACAGAGTTTGTCACATTGAGAAAAATAAAAAACAAGAGACAAGCATGCGATTCTACAATAAACTCTAAATAGAAGTATATACACAAAAGTAAAATGATAACACAAATAAACACCTAGTTAAAATGGCATAAAGCATTGCTTCAATGTTAATTGCATCATTCTGATTTTGTATATTGCATATTGTGTTGTAAGATGTCACTTTTGAGGAAAACTGGTTGAAGTGTAACTAAACCTTTATTACATATTTTTTTCACCTTAACATGTATCTATAATTATGTTTACAGAAAACTAAATGAAAGTAAAAGGATGGAAAAGTTTTATCATGTAATCCTGAATTAATAACGTAAACATACAATGTGGATATTTCTTTCCGTTTCTTTTTTGTTGTTGTCATTGTTTTTTGAGACAGTCTCATTCTGTTGCCCAGACTGGAGTGCAGTGGTGCAATCACGGCTCACTGCAACCTCTGCCTCCCAGATTCAAGCGATTCTCCTGCCTCAGCCTCCTGAGTAGCCAGGATACAGGCGCCCGCCACCACACCCAGCTAATTTTTGTATTTTTAGTAGAGATGGGGTTTTGCCATGTGGGCGAGGCTGGTCTCGAACTTCTGACCTCAGGTGATGTGTTCACCTCGGCCTCCCAAAGAGCTGGAATTACAGGCATAAGTCACAATGCCTGGTCTTTTTTTGTTTTGTTTTGTTTTGTTTTTGAGACAGTGTCTCACTCTGTTGCCCAGGCTGGAG
Organism: Nomascus leucogenys; assembly: GCF_006542625.1. NCBI lineage: Eukaryota > Metazoa > Chordata > Mammalia > Primates > Hylobatidae > Nomascus > Nomascus leucogenys. Next base: position 1,019 of record NW_022095791.1, on the reverse strand, counting down.
TGCAGTGGTGCAATCACGGCTCACTGCAGCCTCAAACTCCCAGGCTCAAGCAATCCTCCCACCTCAGCTTCACAAGTAGCTAAGCCTATGGGCGTGCACCACCATGCCTGGCTAATTTTGTTTATTTTTTGTAGAGACAAGATCTCACTATGTTCACTATGTTGCCCAGGCTGGTCTGTAACTACTGGGCTCAAGTGATCCTCCTGCTTTGGCCTCCCAAATTGCTGGAATTACAGGCATAAGCCACCACACCTGGCCCATGATGGATAATTCATGGGTAAAAAAATGTAATACTTGAAAAACAAATTAGATGTTTTCTTATTATTTCCACATAGCAGAGTACTAACTATAGGACATTGGATGTACTTTTGAATAAGAAATGAAGGTTTAAAAAAAGATAAAATAAAACAAAATAAGTGCCTAAAACTGACTGGTGAGGGGTTTGCCCAAAGCATGAGCAGTAGAAAGAATTTAAATTTTTTGCACCCAGGAGACTAAAAACTGGAAAGATAGATTTCTTTTTTTTCCTGTTTTACTTCTTTTGGGTTGCTCTATTTGATCTAATTAAAAAGCCTATTACTCCTGTGCTATGCTGATGGAAGAGAAGTCTTATCTAACTTAGTCCCAGTGAGATTGTCTCCTCTGGGCCAACAATACTAGTCTAGAACTTGGAATTTTGATAAATCCATTCTGAGGTGATGAGCAGCAGCACCAGAAAAAGTTGATCCAGGCCATCTAGGACCCTCCAGGGAAGGACTCAGGCCTGTCAGAGAGGCCTGATACAAACTGGGGCTCTGCAGTCAGTCTGGGACATTGAAGCTCTCCTGACATGGTCCCACCAGCTAGGAAAACACTCGGGGTCTCCCTCGGGTTTGATCAGATGGCAAGTTCCCCATTCCCTGATTGGCCCAAAACTTTGACCTGCTAGGACCCGGGGCCTATCAAAGGCCAGGTGTCCTCTCCCCATTGGAAACCTCCCCAGGCTCAGCTCTTCTCTTCTCATTCTCCTGCTGGCCTGG